>NW_021823197.1:0-52369 GCF_901001165.1 Salmo trutta
TCCCCCCCCTCTCTCTCTCTCTCTTTGCTGTGTGCAGAATATAATATTAGATCTAACTGTCTCTCAAACAGGTTGAAAGAGTATCTGGGGCTGTTGGTCCACAAGGACCAGTCTTACTGTGCACCTGACCGCTCTATTGATGATAACTTGTTTCTAATAAGAGATGTTTTAGACATTTGTAAACTGTCTGATGTGAATGTGGATTTGCGTTCGTTGGATCAGGAGAAGGCTTTTGACCGTCAAACCACTACTTGTTCAAAACAATGAAAGCCTTTGGGTTTGGGGATATTTTTAGGTCTTGGATGAGTTTACTGTATGCTGGGGCCTCATGTATGGTGAAGGTGGGGGTGGTTTGAGCTGCCCATCCCCGTCCATAGGGGTATTAGGCAGGGATGCCCAATTTCAGGACTGTTATATTGTCTGGCAATTGAACCAATGGTTTGTTTCTTAAGAGTGAGGCTTACTGGTTTCTCTGAGCCAGGTGTTATGAAGGGACCTATGATAGCACTGTCTGCGTTTGCAGATGACATGACCGTTTTTATTACAGGGAGTGAGGATGTTAAGGTTCTCTGAAATGCTCTAAAGGTGTATGAGGGGGCCTCCTCAGCTAGAGTCAATTGGGTAAAGGGTGAATCGCTGTGGGCAGGTCAGCTTCAGATAGGGTCCGCTCCACGGTTACCAGGGGGGCTTCAGATAGGGTCCGCTCCACGGTTACCAGGGGGGCTTCAGATGGGGTCTGCTCCACGGTTACCAGGGGGGTGGGGGAGGGGGGGGGTTCAGTGGGGCAGAGATGGGATGAAGACTTTGGGGTTTTTTTCTTGCCTCCGATGTCTTTCAAAAAAAGAACTGCGAGGGTGTAGTGGAGAAGGTGTGAGCCAGATTGTCTAGGTTGAAATGGGTGCTACCCCAGCTGTTTAATAGGGGAAGGGTGCTGCTAGCCAATAACCTAGTCGCCTCTATCCTGTGGCACAGACTAATGATTTTACAGCCTGACGTCCTGGTTTTATTTACTTCCTCATAAAGGTTGCTGAGGTCTGGGGAGGACGAGGTTGGTTGGGGCAGTGGGGTAGTGTTAACCAGGGCAGTATTTCGTTTGTGTTTATGTTTGGTTGGTGTGGTTGGGGGGTGGGACGGCCCTTCTGTCTGGCAAATTCTTTCTCTTTGCTCTTGTTTTCCTTAATAGGATGTCGGTGGGCGGAGCCGGGAGGGTCGTCAGCGAGATGGGACACACCTGGGCCTGGGTGTGTCCCGGGGATAAATACACCTTTCCTCCATTCATTTAGGAGACTCTCTCCACGCCCTGTTGTTTTTGGTTGTGGCATTTTGGGGATTCTTTGTGTTCATTTGTTTTGGCACCTCTCAACACCCCTCATTATCGGACTACACACACCATTGTTACTGGGATATAGTTTACTTAATTTAATACATATGTTTGTTATTTCTTTATCTCTGCGTTATCTCCCTATCAGCTACGGGCTCGTAGCCCGTAGCTGGGTCATCTGATGCGGCGCAGGAGCAGATCGTTGGAGGAGCTGGGAGAAAGAGCGGGGATCCGATCATCTCGCCTACTGAGGAAGGTCGTAGCTGAGGTCTGCGATTCCTTGCCAGTACTTCATCGACAGTATGTGACTGATACTTCCAACTCTGATCGGTGGACGGAGGGTCTGGATGATGTGTTCCCTGTGCTGAATGTTAGTGCTGCGGTGGGGGCATTAGAGGAGGATGGAGGGTCTGGATGATGTGCTGAATGTTAGTGCTGCGGTGGGGGTATTAGAGGAGGACGGAGGGTCTGGATGATGTGTTCCCTGTGCTGAATGTTAGTGCTGCGGTGGGGGTATTAGAGGAGGATGGAGGGTCTGGATGATGTGCTGAATGTTAGTGCTGCGGTGGGGGTATTAGAGGAGGATGGAGGGTCTGGATGATGTGTTCCCTGTGCTGAATGTTAGTGCTGCGGTGGGGGTATTAGAGGAGGATGGAGGGTCTGGATGATGTGCTGAATGTTAGTGCTGCGGTGGGGGTATTAGAGGAGGATGGAGGGTCTGGATGATGTGTTCCCTGTGCTGAATGTTAGTGCTGCGGTGGGGGCATTAGAGGAGGAAGGAGGGTCTGGATGATGTGCTGAATGTTAGTGCTGCGGTGGGGGTATTAGAGGAGGAAGGAGGGTCTGGATGATGTGCTGAATGTTAGTGCTGCGGTGGGGGTATTAGAGGAGGAAGGAGGGTCTGGATGATGTGCTGAATGTTAGTGCTGCGGTGGGGGTATTAGAGGAGGATGGAGGGTCTGGATGATGTGTTCCCTGTGCTGAATGTTAGTGCTGCGGTGGGGGCATTAGAGGAGGAAGAGGGTCTGGATGATGTGTTCCCTGTGCTGAATGTTAGTGCTGCGGTGGGGGTATTAGAGGAGGATGGAGGGTCTGGATGATGTGTTCCCTGTGCTGAACGTTAGTGCTGCGGTGGGGGCATTAGAGGAGGATGGAGGGTCTGGATGATGTGTTCCCTGTGCTGAACGTTAGTGCTGCGGTGGGGGTATTAGAGGAGGATGGAGGGTCTTGATGATGTGTTCCCTGTGCTGAATGTTAGTGCTGCGGTGGGGGTATTAGAGGAGGATGGAGGGTCTGGATGATGTGTTCCCTGTGCTGAATGTTAGTGCTGCGGTGGGGGTATTAGAGGAGGATGGAGGGTCTGGATGATGTGTTCCCTGTGCTGAATGTTAGTGCTGCGGTGGGGGTATTAGAGGAGGAAGGAGGGTCTGGATGATGTGCTGAACGTTAGTGCAGCGGTGGGGGTATTAGAGGAGGATGGAGGGTCTGGATGATGTGTTCCCTGTGCTGAATGTTAGTGCTGCGGTGGGGGTATTAGAGGAGGATGGAGGGTCTGGATGATGTGCTGAATGTTAGTGCTGCGGTGGGGGTATTAGAGGAGGAAGGAGGGTCTGGATGATGTGCTGAATGTTAGTGCTGCGGTGGGGGTATTAGAGGAGGATGGAGGGTCTGGATGATGTGTTCCCTGTGCTGAATGTTAGTGCTGCGGTGGGGGCGTTAGAGGAGGATGGAAGGTCTGGATGATATGTTCCATGTGCTGAATGTTAGTGCTGCGGTGGGAGCATTAGAGGAGGAAGGAGGGTCTGGATGATGTGTTCCCTGTGCTGAATGTTAGTGCTGCGGTGGGGGTATTAGAGGAGGATGGAGGGTCTGTTTTTACAGTGTCCCAGGTTGGTCGGGATGATTGACGTGATCGCTAGTTGGTTCTCAGCTCTGGGAGAGGTTTTCTCTTCCCAACTGTTTATATTTGGACCAAAGTACAGGTTTAGTCGAAGGGGTGTAGCTCTCTAACTTAACTTTGTGTCAGGGGCAGCTAAATTAGCAATTTGGAAGACACGAAGAACAGTATTTGGGACAGGGGTCTGGGGACGTGGTGGGCATGCTGGAGGGGATGTTGGCAGCGAGACTGAGGGTTGAGTTTGCCTATTACATACTGGTTAATAACATTGGGCTATTTATGAGCATATGGTGTATACAGAGGATGTTGTGTTTAGTTATTGTGGAGGAAGATTTGGTGTTGTGTTTTTAATTGACGTTTAACCACGTTTTTGTTTGTTTGAGTGTTGATTGTGTTGTGAGTTCCCAGACCCAATAAAGGTATTTTAAAACTCAATCGTTCTCTCTCTCGTGCTCTTTCTCGCTTTCTTTCTTTATTGAGAAGACAAACATTTGTTAGTATAAATAACTGGTTGATTTTGCAAATACGGCCACTTTTGGATGTTGAATGTTATTGAAAATGAAACCTCTTGAAACTATCTGATCTAATAGTGGCTGAGACCATACTATTTAAGAATATAAAGATTTTTATCGGTTTCCCCAAATACCCGAGGGGAAATGTCATTACCATCACGTCATAAATGTTGATATTTTAGTTGAAAAGGAAATTACAGAAATTGTGTGGCATTTTATTCAACATTTCCCTTTTTTTTTTACATCATGTTTTTTTTTAAACTATTTTGAAGTTTTCTTAACTCATGTTGTGTTCGTTTCATGACAAATCTACCACCATGCCAAAAAACGTGAACCCAAACCCTTCAAGATCCTCCCCACAGTTCCCCAATAGCTGTCCCTCAACCATTCGAGACCCCTCCCACAGTCCCCCACCCAAGAAGAAAAATAAAAAATACAATTAATTCCCTTTCTCACCCAAGAACCCCCCAATGCACCAACAACCAAGAGAATGAACTAAAGAGAAAAAATGAAAAGATAGAAGAAAACAGCTAACAACAATGCAAAAATAATAATAAAACAAAATAATACATTTAAAACAAAGGACAACTCAAATCATAACAGCAATGCCAACTGGATATGTTTGTGTGCATGTCTGGCACTATTACATGTATGTGTGTGTTCTTGTATGTGTTTATTTGAATGAGTGTGTATATGCATGTGTACAAAAACCTGCATGGCATCAGCCTCAGGCAAATCGGCATTAGTTGTAAAAACACTGCCCCTCAGTGTCATTCACTTTACTATGTCAATTTTGACTTATTTTATTTAAAAAATGTTTACTTTTATCTTTGACCATCATTCTATCTCCCACACAGCAACTCCACTCCCCCTTGTCTCCAATGCCACATCCCAACCCTCAGCTTCCCTCAGCCCATCCCATCTATCTCTGCTGGCCACCCACTTCGGGTTTCTACGCCACACATCTTTCAACTATGCTGTGATGTTTAACGTACAATTTGAATCTATCTAACTGAATAGAATCCACAGATTGCGAGTTGAAAAATACTTTTACTAAGAGTATTAGTATATTAGTAATTGACTGACCCGGTCTCTCCAGATCTCCTAACAGTACTATTTCTAGGGTCAATTTTAGATCAATGCTATGCATTTTCAGCCTTTCCTGAACCTGAGACCAGAAACAGGCTACCTGAGAGCAATACCAAAATAAATAGTCTATTGATTCTGTATCCTCACAACAAAATCTGCTGAGCTCCGATTACTTTTTGCCCCAAATATTCAACATTTTGTTGGTGGCAAGAATTCTATATAATTTTAGCTGAAAAGCACGAAGTCTTGAATCTTGCATTTTATAAATCAACTTATACACCCTGTACCATGGAATCGGTACATCAAAAATCTCGTCCCAACTATTTTGCAATCTGTATGGCACAGTTGTCAACATCCTGGTCCTCAAATGAAACTGGGATACTTTCCTATTTATGCTATTTTTATTCCTCCACCAGTGTTGATCCTTTATATTGGGCAGACAGACCAGTTCCCTACCTCCTCCCACTGCCACCTGCCTCCTCCATTTTTGGGGTAATGCTGTAATCAATTGGTTGTACTCTTGGATTGAGCAGACCTTCCCATACAATTCTGGTAACTCCATGGAGGACATAACTCTACCATTCCAATATACAATATCATTTTAACACAAAATACCCTTTTCAAACATCTTTCCAATAAATACAGGTATTTTATCAACCAGCACATTTGAGTTCAGGCATAATATTTGTTCTATCTTCTCAGGGGAATGAAATTGAAATTGTAGCCAGCTCTGCAATGCTTGTTTGAAAAAGACAGATACTTTGAAAAAAGTATAATTTTCAATTAATCGAAAATGAGACATGGCAATCTGCACAAAGGCAAAAAGGCAATTTTTAAACAATGGATGAGCTTTTCTTAGTAATCTACTTGAGAACCATTTAGGGTTCAAATAAAACTTTTGAATGCGTGAAGCTTTTAGAGAGAGGTTTAGTGCTTTTATATTTAATAATCTCAATCCACCCAATTCATATTCATTATATAGATAGGCACGTTTTATTTTGTCTGGTTTAGCATCCCAGATAAAGCAAAATATTTTTGCTCATATGAAGAAAAAAACCTGAATCATCAGGAGTAGGCAGCACCATAACTGAGTAAACTGAGATATGACTAAGCAGTTAATCAGGGCAATTTTTACATAAATAGACAGGTATTTACCTCTCCATGGTTGCAGGATCTTGTATATTTGTACAAGTTTTCTATTGAAATTCATTGTGGAGAACTTATTTATATCTTTTGTGATATGAATACCAAGTATGTCTACTTCACCGTTTTGACCGGAATAAAAAGTGCGCCTGTTCACTACACTCTGCTCTCCTGTACCTGACTTCACCTCCAGTACACACCCTTAACAGAATTTCACACCACCATGTAGTCAGCAGGAGTAGGTACCCCGGTTAGAGGAGTCGAGGAGCGCGTCCAGGAACACTCTGCAATGTTTCATCATCTTGGTGCCATGATGGATCGCGTTGTCCAGACCATGGACCGCTGGGAGAGACAGGAAGTCTCTCCAGTGCCTCGACCAGCGCAACCGGGGTTACCTCTACCCCTCCCGTCCGGAGCCAGTCCCAGTTCGGGGGGAACAGCTCTTCCATTTGAGGCAGGGGACGAGGAGCGCCCAGGAGTTCAAACTGGAATTCCGGACCTTGGCCGCCGGAGCAGGCTGGAGCGACAGGGCCCTCATTGACCACTACCAATGCAGCCTGCGCCAGGACATCTGACATGAGCTGACCTGCAGGGATGCCACAATCACCTTTGACCAACTGGTGGATTTGTCCATCCTAATGTGCTGGTCACCTGCGGACGTCCAGAGGGGGCTCTGTCGGTTCCATCTTCCAGCACCCCCGCTCCGGTGCCCATGGAGTTGGGAGGGACTGCGCGTAAGGAGGCTGGAGGAGGGGCCCTCACGTGCACCATCTGTGGCCGCAGAGGGCACACTGCCGGTCGGTGCCGTGTCGGTCCCTCTGGGAGTCGAGGCAGCAGGCAGGGCACTCTGGCGTCACCCCAGGTGAGTCTGCACCACACTCATCCAGAGTTCTCTGTTGACCACCTGTTTGTACCTGTTTGTTTCCCTGAGTTTTCCCCGCATTCCCAGCATAAGGCGCTCGTCGATTCATGCGCAGCTGGGAATTCTATCGACAGAGCGTTAGCCCTTAGTAGGGATCCCCATTATTCCTGTAGTTAGACCTTTCCCGGTACACGCTCTGGATAGTCGACCATTAGGGTCTGGGCTAATCAGGGAGGCCACCATCTCCCTGGCCATTGAGACGCTGGGGGGTCACGAGGAGAAAATCACTCTTCCTCATTGACTGTCCTGTGTTTCCTGTGGTACTAGGCCTTCCCTGGTGGCTCATCATAACCCCACCATTTCCTGGCAACAGAGGGCTCTCACGGGGTGGTCGCGAGAGTGCACGGGGAGGTGTGTAGGGGTTTCCGTTGGTGCTACCACGATGGAAAGTCCAGACCAGGTCTCCACCTTGCGCATCCCCCCCAGAATATGCCAATTTGGCTCTCGCCTTCTGTAAAAAGAAGGCGACTCAGACGCTGCGCTTCCCAGGAGTCACGTGTATCCCCTGTCGCAAGCGGAGATGGTGGCTATGGAAACATATGTCTCTGAATCCCTGAGTCAGGGGTACATTCGGTCCTCCACTTCACCCGCCTCCTCGAGTTTCTTTTTTGTGAAGAAGAAGGATGGAGGTCTGCGCCCGTGCATTGACTATCGAGGTCTCAATCAAATAACGGTGAGGTACAGTTACCCGCTACCTCTTATCGCCATGGTGATTGAGTCAATGCACGGGGCGCGCTTCTTCACTAAACTGGATCTCAGGAGTGCGTATAACCTGGTGCGTATCCGGGAGGGAGACGAGTGGAAGACAGCGTTAAGTACCACCTCAGGGCCTTATGAGTACCTCGTCATGCCGTATGGGTTGATGAATGCTCCATCAGTTTTCCAATCCTTTGTAGACAAGATTTTCAGGGACCTGCACGGGCAGGGTGTAGTGGTGTATATCAATGACATTCTGATATACTCCGCTACACGCGCCGAGCATGTGTCCCTGGTGCGCAGGATACTTGGACAACTGTTGGAGCGTGACCTGTACGTCAAGGCTGAGAAATGCCTGCATTGCAGCCGTGTGTAATTGGCCGACTCCCACGACGGTAAAGGAGGAGCAGCAATTTTTAGGGTTTGCCAATTACTACCTGAGATTTATCTGGGGTTTTGGCCAGGTGGCTGCTCCCATTACCTCACTGCTGAAGGGGGGTCCTGTACGGTTGCAGTGGTCGGCTGAGGCGGACAGGGCTTTTGGGCAGCTGAGAGCTCTGTTTACCTCGGCTCCCGTGCTGGCCACTCCGGATCCCTCTTTGGTGTTCATAGTGGAGGTGGATGCGTCCGAGGCTGGGATAGGAGCCGTGCTCTCTCAGCGCTCGGGTACGCCACCGAAACTCCGCCCCTGTGCTTTCTTCTCGAAGAAGCTCATCCCAGCGGAGCGTAACTATCATGTGGGGAACCGGGAGCTGTTGGCTGCAGTTAAACCGTTGAAGGCGTGGAGACAATGGCTTGAGGGGGCTAAACACCCTTTCCTCATCTGGACTGACCACCGCAACCTGGAGTACATCCGGGCAGCGAGGAGACTGAATCCTCGTCAGTCAAGGTGGGCCATGTTCTTTACTCGTTTTGTGTTTACCCTGTCCTACAGACCAGGTTCCCAGAATATGAAGCCAGACGCAGTGTCCCGGCTGTATGACACAGAGGAGCGGCCCATGGATCAGACTCCCATACTCCCGGCCTCCTGCATGGTAGCGCCGGTCATGTGGGAGCTGGACGCGGACATTGAGCAGGCGTTGCGTACAGAGTCCACTCCACTCCAGTGTCCCGTCGGGTGTATGTACGTTCCGTCTGCTGTCCACAACCGGCTGATCTATTGGGCCCACACGTCACCCTCCGCTGGTCATCCGGGGATCGGTCGGACGGTGCGCTGTCTGAGTGGGAAGTACTGGTGGCCTACCTTGGCAAAGGACGTGAGGGTTTATGTTTCCTCCTGCTCGGTGTGCGCCCAGTGTAAGGCTCCGAGACACCTGCCCAGAGGTAAGCTACATCCCTTACCCGTTCCACAACGACCGTGGTCACACCTGTCGGTGGATTTTCTAACAGATCTTCCTCTTTCACAGGGAAACACTACGATCCTGGTCGTTGTGGATCGTTTCTATAAGTCCTGTTGTCTCCTCCCTCTGCCCGGGCTTCCTATGGCCCTACAGACTGTGGAAGACCTGTTTACTCACGTCTTCCGGCACTACGGGGTGCCTGAGGATATAGTGTCTGATCGGGGTCCCCAGTTCACGTCGAGAGTCTGGAAGGCGTTCATGGAACGTCTGAGGGTCTCGATCAGCCTCACCTCGGGTTTTCACCCCGAGAGTAACGGGCAGGTAGAGAGAGTCAACCAGGATGTGGGCAAGTTTCTGCGGTCCTATTGCCTGGACCGGCCGGGGGAGTGGGCAGCGTTTGTGCCCTGGGCCGAGATGGCGCAGAACTCGCTTCGCCACTCCTCCACTAACCTCTCCTCCTTTCAGTGCGTATTGGGGTACCAGCCGGTTCTGGCACCGTGGCATCAGGATCAGACCGAGGCTCCTGCGGTGGACGACTGGTTCAGGCGCGCGGAGGAGACATGGGAGGCCGCCCATGTTCACCTCCAGCGAGCCGTTCTGCGCCAAAAGACCAGTGCAGACCGTCACCGCAGTGAGGCCCCGGTGTTCGCACTGGGGGACCAGGTCTGGCTCTCGTGTCGCATTGCTTTGCTATATCTTGGCCAGGTCGCCGTTGTAAATGAGAACTTGTTCTCAACTAGCCTACTTGGTTAAATAAAGGTGAAATAAATAAAATAAAATAAAATAAAATAAATGATACACCTTTCAGCAACAGGTGTCGCTGAAGTAGCTGAATCCACTAATTTGAAGGGGTGTCCACATAATTTTGCATATATAGTGTATTTACTTGTCTTGTCGTTGGTTGATTTAGGGGGTATCTTATAGAAAAATAAAACATTTATAATTCAAGTCCGTAAACATAATAAGTCACATAAATAGACATCACAATCACTCAATCATCCGAACATAATACAATATGTAATGGTCTTATTTAGAAAATCAGTGTTACCTTTCAACTTAACCATGATCATGTGTGTCTTTTCAGGTCTTAAGGTAAGTGAAAACGTATGAAATAATACATTTTGTCATTACCACCACATTCTGTCCTCACCATCACAGTTCATTATGTGATGGTAATGACGTGTAATGATGTACAGTATTTGGTCATAAATAGCAGGGATTCTAGCATGCTAACTGCTAGCATACAATGTATCCTAAATACACATAATTAAAACAGATTTTATAAAATCTAACATAATTTGATGAAATTATAGGCTATTTGGCATTGACTTACAATAAAAATATTATCTTCTCAAGTCTTAAATACCTTAATTTTTCTATAATTTCCCAGCATCAAAACTTGAATTTCCCTCCATGGCATCCATGTTCTCCACTGTCACAATTCATATCCACGGTAAACAAGTACACAAACTTTTCATGTAATTTGCTTGTCGTGGTGGTCATGACACAATACTTAGAGACAATTGTATTTTGTGTAAAATAAAGCTACAAGTGGCTTATTCACATCTAATATGTATATAGTTTCCATTTTATTTTACTCGTTATTTGAACAAGTGCATTAAATATTTTCTAATTATCATGACTTTTGTAAGTGTAGTATGTACAGTAGCAGGTTAAAAGTCTGGAGAAAAACAGGGATCCCTGGGTACTCAGCCAGATCACCCAACACAGTTACCTATCTCTGTGCTCAGAACTGGGGAGGGAACACACACACAGATGCACACACACACACCTACGCATGCACGCACACACACACCCACACCCACGCATGCACGCACACAAGCACACAGGAAACAGAAGATTAGGATGCTTTTTCTTAGAGAGTGTTGGTTTAAAGTATTTTAGTTTTAGCCTGCAGCTACAGATGACTTGGATGGTGCTGAGTTATTTTCCATAAAGAAGGGAAGTGACTGCTTTAGCTCAATGTTCATTTACAAACAACTTCAATTATACTGACTGTAGTCACTCCATCTTCTCCTTGTAAATACCATTTTTTCAACAACAAAAACACAACACACATAGCTGATTGGATTGCACAGTATACTTACAAAGACCCTCCCCCTCAGTCCTGCCAGGATCAATAAGTTCTTATATACCATTTTTGAAACTACAGATTGTGGCTTTACACCAACATGGCCACATACTAGATGTGTCCTTCGGAGTTGTGAGTGTTTGGACCAGTGTAGAGGACACTGGTCTGTCATCCTCTGGTTTCAAACAGAGCTGAAATGGAGTTCTAGCCACTCTTGTGTTAACATGGCTAACTGGCCTCAATGCGTGAAGCCTCACAGCCTCACAGCCTGCAGCGGCAGCGGGGAGTCCGCTCAAAGGCATCACACATTTACGGACACACACGCATACATGCACACACACACACAAACAAATACATTCAAACACACACGTGCGCGCACACTCACACACACACTCACACACACACACACACACACAAACAATGTTGAGGACACTGTGTGGAAGTCATTTCACACACACTCTCAACAGAAAGGGAACTAAATAGTCAATATGGAAGCTCTTGAACATAATGACTGTTTTTGAGAGAGTGTGAAAGACACAGAGAGTGTGTGAGAGAGAGAGGGAGAGAGAGACAGAGAGAGAGAGGGGGAGAGAGAAAGAGGGAGAGACAGAGAGAGAGAGAGGTAGAGGGGGAGAGAGGGAGAGAGAGAGGGGGAGAGAGAGAGAGTGTTTGTGTCTGAAAACTGGGTCCTTTTATGTAACTGTTTTCTAGTGGATTAGAAGAAAGTGTGTGTGTGTGTGTGTGTGAATGTGTGTGAATGTGTGTGTGTGTGTGTGTACGTGTATGCATATGTTTTGTGTTTATTTTAGTGAATTCAGAGTAATCTTCTCAGTCCTACGGCATGATATTAGTTACTGTCTCGGTACTTATGAGGCTGTTTGTGTGTGTGTGTATGCGTGTATGTATGTGTGTGTGTGTGTGTGTGTGTGTGTATGTCTATACTCTCACCTAAACCCAGGCGTTAAGGGGAAGTCATGCACCACCCTCGGTAAACAGTCATCTGGAGGTGACAAATGAAAGAGCTAGCTAGATGGCCAGGATTAATGAAGGAGCCCTAACAACACACAATTAAACCTCGCTGGGCTAGCATTTTTCACTCCTGCTCTCACTCCTGCTCTCTCTCTCTCACTCCTGCTCTCTCTCTCTCTCTCTCTCTCTCTCTCTCTCTCTCTCTCTCTCTCTCTCTCTCTCTCTCTCTCTCTCTCTCTCTCCTCTCTCTCTCTCTCTCTTCCCCCCCCCCCCCCCCCGAGGAGCTCGCTTCACTCTCAGCAATGTGTTTTTCCTTTTAATTATTTTTCCATATGCAAATGTATTTTTATTTCTGCGAAGCAACTTGTGGGCCGGGGAGAAGAACAAGGAGGAGGACACAGTTATGGATTCGTCCGCAGCCATCTTTCGGAGAGCCGTCACCATTACACAGAGTAATCAATCGCCTGGCGTACATTAGCCCCTGTTCTATCAGGAGGAGAAGTGTTAATGTGCCCTTATTGCATCAATCAGAGAGGGAGGGAGGGAGGGAGGGAGGGGAAAGGGGTTAGAAGTGGGTGGAGAGGTCAGGTGGAGAGACAGACAACTCTCATGTTGTAGTCTTACACACTACGGACAGGTTACAGACAACACACTACAGACAGGTTACAAACAACACACTACGGACAGGTTACAGACAACACACTACAGACAGGTTACAAACAACACACTACAGAAAGGTTACAAACAACACACTACAGACAGGTTACAAACAACACACAACAGACAGGTTACAGACATCACACTACGGACAGGTTACAGACAACACACTACAGACAGGTTACAAACAACACACTACAGACAGGTTACAAACAACACACTACAGACAGGTTACAGACAACACACTACAGACAGGTTACAAACAACACACTACAGACAGGTTACAAACAACACATTACAGACAGGTTACAGACAACACACTACAGACAGGTTACAAACAACACACTACAGACAGGTTACAAACAACACACTACAGACAACACACTACAGACAGGTTACAGACAGGTTACAGACAACACACTACAGACAGGTTACAGACAACACACTACAGACAGGTTAGACAACACACTACAGACAGGTTACGGACAACACACTACAGACAGGTTACAAACAACACACTACAGACAGGTTACAAACAACACACTACAGACAACACACTACAGACAGGTTACAGACAGGTTACAAACAACACACTACAGACAGGTTACAGACAACACACTACAGACAGGTAACAAACAACCCATTACAGACAGGTTACAGACAGGTTACAGACAACACACTACAGACAGGTTACAAACAACACACTACAGACAGGTTACAAACAACACACTACAGACAACACATTACAGACAGGTTACAGACAACACACTTCAGACAGGTTACAGACAGGTTAGAGACAACACATTACAGACAGGTTACAGACAGGTTACAGACAACACATTACAGACAGGTTACAGACATGTAACAGACAGGTTACAGACAACACATTACAGACAGGTTACAGACAACACACCACAGATAGGTTACAGACAACAAATTACAGACAGGTTACAGACAACACACTACAGATAGGTTACAGACAACACATTACAGGCAGGTTACAGACATGTTACAGACAGGTTACAGACAACACATTACAGACAGATTACAGACAACACACCACAGATAGGTTACAGACATGTTACAGACAGGTTACAGACAACAAATTACAGACAGGTTACAGACAACACACTACAAATAGGTTACATACAGGTTACAGACAACACACCACAGACAGGTTACAGACAGGTTACAGACAACACACCACAGACAGGTTACAGACAGGTTACAGACAACACACCACAAATAGGGTACAAACAGGTTACAGACAACACATTACAGACAGGTTACAGACAACAAATTACAGACAGGTTACAGACAACACACTACAGATAGGTTACAGACAGGTTACAGACAACACACCACAGATAGGGTACAGACAGGTTACAGACAGGTTACAGACAACACACCACAGACAGGTTACAGACAGGTTACAGACAGGTTACAGACAACACACCACAGACAGGTTACAGACAGGTTACAGACAGGTTACAGACAGGTTACAGACAACACACCACAGACAGGTTACAGACAGGTTACAGACAGGTTACAGACAACACACCACAGACAGGTTACAGACAGGTTACAGACAGGTTACAGACAACACACCACAGACAGGTTACAGACAGGTTACAGACAACACACCACAGATAGGGTACAAACAGGTTACAGACAACACACCACCGATAGGGTACAGACAGGTTACAGACAGGTTACAGACAACACACCACAGACAGGTTACAGACAGGTTACAGACAGGTTACAGACAACACACAACAGACAGGTTACAGACAGGTTACAGACAGGTTACAGACAACGCACCACAGACAGGTTACAGACAGGTTACAGACAACAAATTACAGACAACACACCACAGACAGGTTACAGACAGGTTACAGACAGGTTACAGACAACACACCACAGACAGGTTACAGACAGGTTACAGACAGGTTACAGACAGGTTACAGACAACACACCACAGACAGGTTACAGACAGGTTACAGACAACACACCACAGATAGGGTACAAACAGGTTACAGACAACACACCACCGATAGGGTACAGACAGGTTACAGACAGGTTACAGACAACACACCACAGACAGGTTACAGACAGGTTACAGACAGGTTACAGACAACACACAACAGACAGGTTACAGACAGGTTACAGACAGGTTACAGACAACGCACCACAGACAGGTTACAGACAGGTTACAGACAACAAATTACAGACAGGTTACAGACAACACACCACAGATAGGTTACAGACAGGTTACAGACAACACATTACAGACAGGTTACAGACAGGTTATAGCCAACACATTACAGACAGGTTATAGCCAACACATTACAGACAGGTTATAGACAACACATTACAGACAGGTTATAGACAACACATTACAGACAGGTTACAGACAGGTTATAGACAACACATTACAGACAGGTTACAGACAGGTTATAGACAACACATTACAGACAGGTTACAGACAGGTTATAGACAACACATTACAGACAGGTTATAGACAGGTTATAGACAGGTTATAGACAACACATTACAGACAGGTTAAAGACAGGTTATAGACAACACATTACAGACAGGTTACAGACAGGTTAGAGACAACACATTACAGACAGGTTACAGACAGGTTATAGACAACACAATACAGACAGGTTACAGACAGGTTATAGACAGGTTATAGACAACACATTACAGACAGGTTACAGACAGGTTAGAGACAACACATTACAGACAGGTTACAGACAGGTTACAGACAACACATTACAGACAGGTTACAGACAGGTTACAGACAACACATTACAGATAGGTTACAGACAGGTTACAGACAGGTTATAGACAACACATTACAGACAGGTTACAGACAGGTTACAGACAACACATTACAGACAGGTTACAGACAGGTTATAGACAACACATTACAGACAGGTTACAGACAGGTTATAGACAACACATTACAGACAGGTTACAGACAGGTTACAGACAGGTTACAGACAGGTTACAGACAACACATTACAGACAGGTTACAGACAGGTTATAGACAACACATTACAGACAGGTTACAGACAGGTTATAGACAACACATTACAGACAGGTTACAGACAGGTTATAGACAACACATTACAGACAGGTTACAGACAGGTTATAGACAACACATTACAGACAGGTTATAGACAACACATTACAGACAGGTTACAGACAGGTTATAGACAACACATTACAGACAGGTTACAGACAGGTTATAGACAACACATTACAGACAGGTTACAGACAGGTTACAGACAGGTTACAGACAGGTTACAGACAACACATTACAGACAGGTTACAGACAGGTTATAGACAACACATTACAGACAGGTTACAGAAAGGTTATAGACAACACATTGCAGACAGGTTACAGACAGGTTATAGACAACACATTACAGACAGGTTACAGACAGGTTATAGACAACACATTACAGACAGGTTATAGACAACACATTACAGACAGGTTACAGACAGGTTATAGACAACACATTACAGACAGGTTATAGACAACACATTACAGACAGGTTATAGACAACACATTACAGACAGGTTACAGACAGGTTATAGACAACACATTACAGACAGGTTATAGACAACACATTACAGACAGGTTACAGACAGGTTATAGACAACACATTACAGACAGGTTACAGACAGGTTATAGACAACACATTACAGACAGGTTATAGACAACACATTACAGACAGGTTACAGACAGGTTATAGACAACACATTACAGCGCATCAATGACTGCTCAGAACCTCACCTGCTCTCATCGTTCTCTTCAATTACACTGATTGCTTTCATTGACACAGTATGACCTGATAACATCTCCTCTCAGGTTGCGCATTTCCGTACCTTGGTGTGTGTGTGTGTGTGTGTGTGTGTGTGTGTACATGTTTCAGCATACAGTATGTATGTGGCTGTGTGTGTTCCTCTCTGTTTGATGCTGGGATTGCTTCTCTCTCTGACTAGAGATGGTACGTGTTTTTCAGAGAAGTGAAGAGAGACTGGATAACACACTCCGCAATCACAATGGACACCTTCATTACCTGCCAATGAGGGCTGTGTGTGCGTGTGTGTGTGTGAATGTGCGTGTTTGTAGTTGTGTGTGTGTGTGTGTGTAATGATGGCTCTGTGGATGAATCCCAGAGGCCTTGTCTTGTGATCTGAGTAGAGATCCACACATGAAACAGCCCATATCTGTACAGCAGCACTGTCTCCATGTTTAGTAGGGCCTGTGATTTTGCCTGCCAGAATCACAGTCACACACGATGCTGGGTTATGTACTCAATTATCTATCTATTTATGATCATTTTTTAAAGGAAAATTCCACCCCAAAGCCAAGTTTTGGTATTTGTTTCATGAGTCCATTGTTGACATAGTCCAAACTGTTTTGCATGTCAGCAGTTTACAGCTTTCAGAATAGAGAAATACATGCATCATGCATCATACCGGCTGTATTTCTGTATTTAGAAAATGACTTATCTGGAAAACATGATTGCTGACATGCAAAACATTTTGCACGTCATTGGACTAATGAAGCAAATACCAAAAGATAGTTTTGGGGTGGAATTGTCCTCTAAGTCATTCTGGGCTTAATCCAAGCAGTTGGGATACACTTCATTACAATTGAATTACAATTATTTATTGTGAATGGTATTACTGAGTAATTACCATCTGGCTAACGTATAACTGAACTTATTTTCAAATAAGAAAAGTGTAACTGATTTCAGTGGGATAGTAAAGCATCCAACAATATGTGAGTACAGTAAATTCTCTCTGCTCTCAAAGACAGGATAAAAAACCCTCAAAGTCATTCAGCTAATCCATCTTGACAAGACTGAGGCCCCATCATATCGACCTCTCTCTCAACCACCTCCACACACACACACACACACACACACACACACACACACACACACACACACACACACACTTTCTCTCTCTCTTTCTCTCTCTCTCACTCTCTCCCTTCCCCTCTCTCTCCTTGCTGTGTCAGAAGCTGCTCCACTCTAGACTGAGGCTGTTGAGGGGTAGAAGAGGAGGAGGGGAGAAGGGGAGAATAGGAGGAGAAGAGATAGAGAGGAGGAGGAAAGGAGGGGAGGAGAAAGGAAGGAAGAGGAAAGGAGGGGAACACACAGCTGAGGCCTAAGCCACGGGCTAGCGTGTGATTCTGGGCCCCTGACAGACTACTTACACTTCATCTGTAGTGTTCACCTTATCCCCCACCCACATCTCACCCCTCAAACCCCTCAAACCCCACAATGCATCTCGTCTGTAGTGTTCACCTTATCCCCCACCCACATCTCACCCCTCAAACCCCTCAAACCCCACAATGCATCTCGTCTGTAGTGTTCACCTTATCCCCCACCCACATCTAGTATCAAACTAAGCCAGTTGGAAGGACGCCACCAGCAGTGTGTTGTGTTGTGGTGTGTTGTGGTGTGTTGTGCTGTGTTGTGTTGTGGTGTGTTGTGGTGTGTTGTGTTATGGTGTGTTCTGTTGTGGTGTGTTGTGTTATGGTGTGTTGTGTTATGGTGTGTTGTGGTGTGTTGTGTTATGATGTGTTGTGGTGTGGTGTGTTGTGGTATGGTGTGTTATGGTGTGTTGTGTTATGGTGTGTTGTGTTATGGTGTGTTGTGCTATGGTGTGTTGTGGTGTGTTGTGTTATGGTGTGTTGTGTTATGGTGTGTTATGGTGTGTTGTGTTATGGTGTGTTGTGTTATGGTGTGTTGTGGTGTGTTGGGTCAAGGTGTGTTGTGTTGTGTTATGGTGTGTTGTGTTATGGTGTGTTGTGTTATGGTGGGTTGTGTTATGGTGTGTTGTGTTATGGTGTGCTGTGTTATGTTATGGTGTGTTGTGTTATGGTGTGGTGTGTTGTGTTATGGTGTGTTGTGTTATGGTGTGTTGTGTTATGGTGTTGTGTTATGGTGTTTTGTGGTGTGTTGTATTATGGTGTGTTGTGTTATGGTGTGTCGTGGTGTGTTGTGTTATGGTGTGTTGTGGTGTGGTGTGTTGTGTCGTGGTGTGTTGTGTTGTGTTATGGTGTGTTGTGGTGTGGTGCGTTGTGTTATGGTGTGTTGTGTTATGATGTGTTGTGTTATGATGTGTGTGGTGTGGTATGTTATGGTGTGTTGTGGTGTGTTGTGTTATGGTGTGTTGTGGTGTGCTGTGTTATGGTGTGTTGTGGTGTGGTGTGTTGTGACGTGATGTGTTGTGGTGTGTTGTGACGTGATGTGGAGTGGTGTGTTGTGTTATGGTGTGTTGTGTTGTGGTATGGTGTGTTGTGTAGTGATGTGTTATGGTGTGGTGTTTTGTGTTATGGTGTGTTTTGTTATGGTGTGTTATAGTGTGGTGTGTTGTGTTATGGCAGTGCTTCTCAATTATTTTCTGTTACGCCCCCCCTAGGACGAAGTAAACATTTTGCGCCCCCCCAACTCTCCGCCGTGACTGTAAATAGTATCATTTGTCTATAAAATTGTTATAAGTACACCTCTGCATAACATTGTATCCTTATTAACATTAAAGAAAAAGAAAAAAGAAAGAAATATAGATCAACTTACAACAAAGAATAACTTTATTAACGTTGTTTTTTTTAGTTTGTAACAGAAAAGACTTCAAGTGCATCAATTTGCCTGAAATTGTAAAAACAATTCAACCCTTATTTAAACTGTAAACATTTTTTGACCATTTGATACTGAAAAATAAAATAAAATATAATCAATAAATAATAATACATTCAAATTGATCAGCAACATTAACTCAGGAGCACAATATATGAAACATTTTGACCTATAAAACAAAAATGAATAAAACAATTTGTGCAGATTTTTTTTTTATCAAAATGAGGAAGTCAGGATTAATGGCTACAATGAGCACGTTTTGCAGAGCACAGCTTTTCGAAGCGGGGTTTGAAGCATGATACTGCAACTCTCAGCTCCTGCTCAATGTTTAGCTGGGACCTGTACTTGGTCTTCAGTGCAGCAACAGCAGAGAAGCCAGTCTCACAAAGATAAGATGTTGCAAAAGGAAGAAGAATGCCCATGGCCCTCTGCCCTAAGAGTGGATACTGCCTCTCTACACTCAGCCAGAATTCACTCAGTGTCTGTGATGTGAACCTCAGTCTAAATGTGGAGTCAGACGTCATATCAATGAACTGGTCCTCCTCTGCAGAGCTGAAACCAGTTGGAGCTGGTGCATTGAAAGGATCTCTCACCCAGTCATATTGGGAACTGTTTTCAGGGAAGTACTTTTTAAAGAATCCCATCAGTGATGAAATATGCTCCTTAATATATGGAATCACTGAGGTGGCATCATAGTCAGTAGTGTCAACAAATTCATGCAGGTTCTCGAATGAATCAGTATTTCCTTCATCAAGTCGCCTGCCCCACATTGCAAGCTTTCGAGTGAAAGAGCTGATCTTGTCTGTGACCTGAGGGAGGTGTTTATCTTTCCCTTTAAGCTGTAGATTTAGTTCATTTAGCATTCCAAATATGTCACTCAGGTAGGCCAGTTTTGCCAGGAAGTTCTCATCACTAAATTTTTCTGTGATGTCATACTTGTGCTCCTGCTCCAAAAACCTTCTTATCTGCTCTCTGAGCTCAAAAACTCGGGACAAGACTTTTCCTCGTGACAGCCACCTTGCTTCACTGTGAAACAGCACAGCTTGATGTTCAGCTCCTATCTCCTCACAGATAGCAGAGAAGACTCTTGTTTTTAGTGGTCTGGTCTTTATACAATTGACTACACCTACAATGTCAGTCATAACCTCACTTAATTCAGAGGAAAGGTGCCTTGATGCCAGTGCTTCTCTGTGTATAACACAGTGTGTCCACTCAGCATTAGGTGAGGCCTTCTTGATGAGTGCCCGAAGTCCTTTTCTCATCCCTGCCATGGTCTGTGCACCATCACTGCAAACACCAATGCAGTTCTCCCACTTTAGCCCATTCTCAGTCAGGAAGCAGTCCAGCATTTTGAATAGCTCTTCAGCTGTGGCTCTGTCTCTGACATATTTACAAAAAAGTAGATCCTCACACAGGGAGTTTGTCATGTCAAAACGTACATAAGCGATAAACAAACAGTCTTTGTTGCTGTCAGTTGCTTCATCGAACTGTAAGGCAAAACGTTTGTCTTTGAGTTTATCTACCAGCTGTTCTTTAAGATCGTTAGCAATGTCATTTATACGTCTGGCGACAGTGTCATTGGACAGAGGGATAGTTTTTATTTTTGCAGCACTTGCGTCATCCAGCATGACAGAGACCATGTCTAATGCTGCAGGCAGTATCAGCTCCTCTGCTATGGAGTGGGGTTTTTTGCACTGAGCAATTTGGTACGCCACCTTATATGATGCTAACAGTGCTCGCTGGTTTACTGAAGTAGCATTCACAAAGCGGGACGATTGTTGACAATATTCGGCACGTTTTCGCTGAAAAAACTCAAGCGGCTTATCAGCGTGATTGGGGTGTAATGTCTTTAAGTGACGCCTTAATTTATTTGGCTTCATGCTGTCCGCTGCCAACATTTTTAGACACAGTAAACATACCGGTCTTTCCTCATCTCCCACCGTAGTCACAGTGAAGCCAAGCGCTACATACGCTTCGTCATATTTCCTCGTCTTAGCTTTCGGGAGACTTACGTTTGTCTCATTATCTCCGTCTCTCTCCGCCTTTCTTTTCATCCCTGTTAAATAGTTGTCCATGGTGTCTTTTAAGGGTTTGTTATCTGCACTTCATATCTCCTGCTCTGTGCTGTGTGCTCTTGTTCGGTTAAAAAAAAACTACTCCCCGCGGCAAGAAAAAGCATGTTCCCCGGGGTCACGGGCCCCCCTGGCATCGCTCCGAGCCCCCCCAGGGGTGCGCGCCCCACTATTTGAGAAGGACTGTGTTATGGTGTGTTATGGTGTGGTGTGTTGTGTTATGGTGTGGTGTGGTGTGTTGTGTTATAGTGGGGTGTGTTGTGTTATGATGTGGTGTGGTGTTTTGTGTTATAGTGTGTTGTGTTATGGTGGGGTGTGTTGTGTTATGGTGTGTTGTGTTATATTGTGTTATGGTGTGGTGTGTTGTGGTGTATGTGTCCAGGACCAGGGCTTTAGTACTGTTGCTAGTGGAGGAGGAGGCTGGGCTTTAACAGGATTACCAGCTGTAGATTGTTTTTGTTGGTGTTTTATTATGGATGTACATTAGCTGTTATAAAAGCAGCAGCTACTCTTCCTGGGGTCCACACACACACACACACGCAGCCTGATTAACACACGCACGCATGCGCAAACACACACACACACACACACACACACACACACACACACACACACACACACACACACACACACACACACACACACACACACACACACACACACACACACACACACACACACAGCAAGCCAAAGGGCTGTCTAATTGGACACGGTGAAGAGTACTAAGCCATGCAGCCCGTCCAGAGGAGTCCCTAACCTGGCTTGGCCTACACAGGCTACCCTCCTACCCTGGGGCCCCTCAATGACTGGATCAATCCCCCCACTGCCCAAGCCCTACCTGTCCCTGGCCATATCCTCCAGGCCCTCTCCCTGCAGACTGCACACTGTGTTAGCCCCTCAAAACATCCAAAATAGAATTACTGTCCTCCTGAGAGGAGAAGTGTGACCACTGCTCAACATGCTTTAGAACAGTGCTGTCCAGTGGGGCAAGCAAGCACACACACACACACACACACACACACACACACACACACACACACACACACACACACACACACACACACACACACACACACACACACACACACACACACACACACACACACGCACGCACGTACGCACACACATGCGCACACACACGCACGCACGCACACACACGCACACACATGCGCACACACACACACACACACACATACACACACACACACACACACACACACAAACACACAAACACACAGGCTGCCAAGCGTGGGGCCTTAATCTGCAGTAATGCCACTCACCCTGGGTACAGTGCCTGAGCTCTGCCAGCAGCTTCACATCAGACACTGCCTCCTGCAGCCCACCCTCTGGGTCTGGTAGTTAGCCAATCCACTGTCGTGGAGTTACATTGACTTCTCCATCAGTAGCTACAGCAATTCAGGCTCTCCTATGGTACGTGGGAACAGAAAATACACAGAACCCAACATTCCTATTTCAGAAGGGAATATGATGGCCACTTTGCCAGCCCTGATAATATAGGGAAGGAATGGAGGAAGGCTGCATTCCTAATGGAGGTGAAGAGATATGCAAGGAAGGATGCATTCCTCAACTATTCAAACAAGCCATTGAGTAAGTGCAGTTGAGCATCATTCACAGCCCATACAGCATGCATCATCAACTAGATTCAATTTTTTCTTGAGTGGATGCTCGGGGGAAGGAACATAATTACAAATAATTTGTACCCTGCAAGTTGACCCCAAGAACATATAATATTTCACTAAAACATAATAAACCATGCTTACGATCCCGCAAGGCCCTCCGACAAATCATCAAACAGGCAAAGCGTCAATACAGGACTGAGATCGAATCGCACTACACCGGCTCTGACGCTTTTCGGATGTGGCAGGGCTTGTAAACCATTACAGACCACAAAGGGAAGCACAGCCGAGAGCTGCCCAGTGACACGAGCCTACCAGACGAGCTAAATAACTTCTATGCTCACTTCGAGGCAAATAACACTGAAACATGCATGAGAGCAGCTGTTCTGGAAGACTGTGTGATCACGCTCTCCGCAGCCGATGTGAGTAAGACCTTTAAACAGGTCAACATTCACAAGGCTGCAGGGCCAGAAGGATTACCAGGATGTGTACTGCGAGCATGCGCTGAACAAATGGCAAGTGTCTTCACTGACATTTTTAACCTCTCCCTGTCCAAGTCTGTAATACCAACATGTTTTAAGCAGACCACCATAGTGCCTGTGCCTAAGAACACTAAGGTAACCTGCCTAAATGACTACAGACCCATAGCACTCACGTCTGTAGCCGTGAAGTGCTTTGAAAGGCTGGTCATGGCTCACATCAACACCATTATCCCAGAAACCCTAGACCCACTCCAATTTGCATACCGCCCCAACAGATCCATTGATGATGCAATCTCTATCTGCACTCCACACTGCACGTTCCCACCTGGACAAAAGAAATGCTATTCATTGACTACAGCTCAGTGTTCAACACCGTATTGCCCTCAAAGCTCATCAGTAAGCTAAGGACCCTGGGACTAAACACCTCCCTCTGCAAATGGATCCTGGACTTCCTGACGGGCCACCCCCAGGTGGTAAGGGTAGGTAACAACACATCCGCCACACTGATCCTCAACACAGGGGCCCCTCAGGGGTGCGTGCTCAGTCCCCTGCTGTACTCCCTGTTCACTCATTACTGCACGGCCAAGCACGACTCCAACACCATCATTAAGTTTGCCGATGACACAACAGTAGACCTGATCACCGACAACGACAAGACAGCCTATCGGGAGGAGGTCAGAGACCTGGCCGTGTGGTGCCAGGACAACAACCTCTCCCTCAATGTGATCAATACAAAGGAGATAATTGTGGACTACACAAAAAAGAGGACCGAGCACGCCCCTATTCTCATCAACGGGGCTGTAGTGGAGCAGGTTGAGAGCTTCAAGTTCCTTGGTGTACACATCACCAACAAACTAACATGGTCCAAGCCCACCAAGACAGTCGTGAAGAGGGCACAACAAAACCTATTCCCCCTCAGAAGACTGAAGCGATTTGACATGGGTCCTCAGATCCTCAAAAGGTTCTACAGCTGCACCATCGAGAGCATCCTGACTGGTTGCATCACTGCATGGTATGGCAACTGCTCAGCCAGAGGGTAATGCGAACGGCCCAGTACATCACTGGGCCAAGCTTCCTGCCATCCAGGACCCCCATACCAGGCGGTGTCAGAGGAAGGCCATCAAAATTGTCAAAGACTCCAGCCACCCTAGTCATAGACTGTTCTCTCTGCTACCGCACAGCAAGCGGTACCGGAGCACCAAGTCTAGGTCCAAGAGGTTTCTAAACAGATTCTACCCCAAAGCCATAAGTCTCCTGAACATCTAATCAAATGGCTACCCAGACTATTTGCATTCCCCCCCCCCTCTTTTACACCGCTGCTACTCTCTGTTGTTATCATCTATGCGTAGTCACTTTAATAACTCTCCCTACAAGTACATATTTCCTCAACTAACCGATGCCCCAACACATTGACTCTGTACCGGTACCCCCCTGTCTATAGTCTCGCTATTGTTATTTTACTGCTGCTCTTTAATTACTTGTTGCTTTTATTTCTTATTCTTATCCGTGTTTTTTTTAAACTGCATTGTTGGTTAAGGGCTTGTAAGTAAGCATTTCACTGTAAGGTCTACACCTGTTGTATTCTGCGCATGTTACTAATACAATTTGATTTGATTTGACAACATCCCTCTATTATGCATGGGAATACTTACGATCAGATTTCCAAAATTAAAATCACTTGGAGCTGATTTCATAGGCTACAGTCTTTTATGTCCAAAAGTGAACATTCAAAACAAGAAAATATTTTTCTTTGCTCAGGAAACTTGGGGCCAAATAAAACCTCAGCAGGTCGCCAGTTGGGGAACCCTGTTACAGAGTGTTAGACTGTGAGTCATTAGAAAGTGCTGTGGCATCGGGCTGTAGTGCTGCTGCAGTGTAGTGGAGGTCAGCTGTGGCATATGGCATTGGAGCTGAGTAGTCATGGCAGTACGGAGCAGAGAGGACCCTGGGAGGGGACATGCCAGCTGGCCACACATGAGACAACGCCTGACCGAGACTTCGCTGAAGACTAAACTGCTGAGGGATGGCAAGAGAGAGAGAGAGAGAGAGAGAGAGAGAGAGAGAGAGAGAGAGAGAGAGAGAGAGAGAGAGAGAGAGAGAGAGAAAGTGGGAAGGAGGTAGAGGAGGTAGTAAGGGAGAGAGTGAGGGAGTCAAGGTATGGAGCAAGGGAGGGAGGACAAAGAGGTAGGAAGGAAGAAAGGAGAGAGAGAGAGAAGGAGAGAGAGAAAAAGAGGAAGTCACTGGAGAGAAGGAAGAAGAAGGGGGAAGAGGTAGGTTGTTTGCACAGCTCATCCAGAAGCCCAGATGGTCTGAGGGGAGAGTGACAAGCAGCGTTCTAGGGAGTCTAGCAATCTGACACAAACACCTCCACCCGGCCATGTGTGTGTGTATGTGTGTGTGTGTGTGTGTGTATGTGTGTCTCATACAAGGTTTATCATTGTGTGCTAACCATCTGAGGGATGCTATGAGCAGCTGCTAGATACTTGCTCAGACAGAGAATGAGTGGATACGTCCTCATCTTTAGACAATAGTATGTTCTCTCTCTTATTACTGTGTCCCTTGCTCCTCTCTCTCCTTCTCTCTCCTTCTCTCTCTACTGTCCTTGATAGGTATGATCCCCCAGATCTTTCTCCTGACGCTCCCTCTGCAAAGCTTTCTGGGATATGAGGGTGCCCCTGGACTCAGGGATAAGAGGGTTCCCCCTATGGGGGAGGGGGATGGGGAGAGAGAAGAGTCACCTCAGTCCCTGGCCCCAAGGGTCTGCGTCAGAGGAACATAGCAGCCTTTTACTGGCCCTGGTTGACATGCATAAAATGTACTAATGTACTGCTTTATAGGTTATATATCTGAAGAGGAGGTGAGAGCCCCATCACTGTCTGTCTGTCTGTCTGTCTGTCTGTCTGTCTGTCTGTCTGTCTGTCTGTCTGTCTGTCTGTCTGTCTGTCTGTCTGTCTCTCTCTAATGTGTCTCTAATATGGTCATACATTTGTCAGGAGGTTAGGAAGTGCAGCTCAGATTCCACCTCATTTTGTGGGCAGTATGCACATAGCCTGTCTTCACTTGAGAGCCAGGTCTGCCTACGGTGGCCTTTCTCAATAGCAAGGGTATGCTCACTGAGTCTGTACATAGTCAAAGCTTTCCTTACGTTTGGTCAGTTACAGTGGTCAGGTATTCTGCCACTGTGTACTCTCTGTTTAGGGACAAATAGCATTCTAGTTTGCTGTTTTTTTGTTGTTAAATCTTTCCAATGTGTCAAGTAATTATCTTTTTGTTTTCTCATGATTTGGTTGGGTCTAATTGTGTTGCTGTCCTGGGGCTTTGTGGGGTGTGTTTGTGTTTGTGAAAAGAGCCCCAGGACCAGCTTGTTTAGAGGGACTCTTCTCCGGGTTCATCTCTCTGTAGGTGATGGCTTTGTTATGGAAGGTTTGGGAATCGCTTCCTTTTAGGTGGTTGTTGAATTTAACTGCTCTTTTCTGGATTTTGATAATTATCGGGCTATCGGCCAAATTCTGCTCTGCATGTATTATTTGGTGTTTTACGTTGTGCACAGAGGATATTTTTGCAGAATTCTGCATGCAGTCTCAATTTGGTGTTTGTCCAATTTTGTGAACTCTCTCGCTCTTTCTCTCTATCTCCTCTCTATCTAGCAGGTATCACATTCTGTTTTTTCCTCTCTCTTAGGCAGTCAGACCAGGCTATCTATTACTCTCTCTTTCTCTGTCTCTATCTCTCTCTGTCTCTCTCTCTCTCTCTGTCTCTCTCTCTCTCTGTCTCTCTCTCTCTCTGTCTCTCTCTCTCTCTCTGTCTCTCTCTCTCTCTGTCTCTCTCTCTCTCTCTCTGTCTCTCTCTTGCTCACCCTCCCTCTCTCCCCTTCACGCACTTGAAGGCCTCTCAGGTCAAAGCTGAGATAATGGTCTCCTCTCTCTCCTCCCCCTCTCTCTCTGTCCACCTCTACACCCGCCTGGGAGAGAGAGAGGACACATTTCCATTCTAGTCACATCTCTCTCTCTGTGCTGGCCACCAGTGACAGCGTCACACACACCTCCATCCGTCACATTTACATTTCAAACTGCCAACGCTTCAACCAGCCATTCATTATTTAGCAGCCCTTGGCCAAAGTGGAGAGAGCTTCATCCTCTTATTCCTCCACTCCTACCTCCTGCTCTCCCCCTTTCACAGAAAACCCCCTGGTCTCCTGTGTACGAAGATGTTGACAGTATTGTTGAGTGTCAAAGTAACAGTATCGGTTGGCAGGAGAGCAATGACTGAGGTATAATTCATGATGCGTTTTCCCTAATAAAAGAGGAGATTGTATAGCAGGTTAAAATTGAGATTATAGGGCAGGGTAAAATTGAGATTATATGGCAGGGTAAAACTGAGATTGTATGGAAGGTTAATGCAGAGATTGTATGGCAGGTTAAAACTGAGATTATATGGCAGGGTAAAACTGAGATTATATGGCAGGGTAAAACTGAGATTGTATGGCAGGTTAAAGCGGAGATTGTATGGCAGGCTAAAACTGAGATTGTATGGCAGGTTAAAGCTGAGATTGTATGGCAGGGTAAAACTGAGATTGTATGGCAGGTTAAAGCTGAGATTATATGGCAGGTTAAAGCTGAGATTGTATGGCAGGGTAAAACTGAGATTGTATGGCAGGTTAAAGCTGAGATTGTATGGCAGGGTAAAACTGAGATTTCTGCTCTGTACTGTACTCTTCCTCAGAGAGGCTGTATCAATGTTAAATGTCGACTGTGTGTCTCTGTGGCCCAGGGTGTGAGAGAAGAGGTGTGGGGAACAGATGAGAAGACAGAGAGAGAGCGAGAGAGAGCGAGAGAGAGAGGGAGCGAGAGAGATAGAGAGAGATAGAGAGAGAGAGAAAGAGGGAGCGAGAGAGAACGACAGAGAGAGAGCGTGTTGGTACCTGATTGGCACATTTCTTGCATGTGAATGTGTGTGAACATAGTTATCGTTGTGTGTGCAAACTGAGTATACTGTATGTATGCATACATGGTGTGAATACATACCAATGTGTATGATGTGTAAGCAAGGTGATGATCAACTGTGTTCCCCAAGCTGCCTCCATGACTAAGACAAAGCTACCAAGCCTGATGGAGACTGAAGACGATGACACCCCTACAGGTACAGTACATCACCCCACAGCCTAGTGTTGTTTCCCACAGCGACCCACCCACATCCTCCAACTACACAATGTACATGTGTGTGAGGGGGAGTCAGCCCCCTTTATGCCAGAGGCATACCACCCTGCATCCCACTGCTGGCTTGCTTCTGAAGCTAAACAGGGTTGGTCCTGGTCAGTCCCTGGATGGGAGACCAGATGCTGCTGGAAGAGGTGTTGGAGGGCCAGTAGGAGGCACTCTTTCCTCTGGTCTAAAAGGGCAGTGATTGGGGACATTACCCTGTGTAGGGTGCTGTCTTTCGGAAGGGACGTTAAATGGGTGTCCTGACTCTCTGTGGTCACTAAAGATCCCGTGGCACTTATCATAAGAGTAGGGTTGGTAACCCCGGTGTCCTGGCTAAATTCCCAATCTGGCCCTCATACCATCACAGTCACCTAATCATCCACAGTTTACAATTGGCTCATTCATCCCCTGTAACTATTCCCCAGGTTGTTGCTGTAAATGAGAATGTGTTCTCAGTCAACTTACCTGGTAAAATAACAAATAAAAGCCTGGGGACTTATTTAGTTACCATTAGAAGAGCTCCTCTTACATTGCCATAATACTGTCTGGCCAACTCAGAGATGACTACAGCTGTAATCTCTTACAGTGTTAGGTGGTGAACTAATACAAACAGTGGCCAGCAGCAGCTCGAGTGTGTAGTGACCCCAGTGTGTGTAGAGTGTGTAGTGACCCCAGTGTGTGTGTAGAGTGTGTAGTGACCCCAGTGTGTATGTAGAGTGTGTAGTGACCCCAGTGTGTATGTAGTGACCACACTGTGTGTGTAGTGACCCCAGTGTGTGTAGAGTGTGTAGTGACCCCAGTGTGTATGTAGAGTGTGTAGTGACCCCAGTGTGTATGTAGTGACCACACTGTGTGTGTAGTGACCCCAGTGTGTGTAGAGTGTGTAGTGACCCCAGTGTGTGTGTAGAGTGTGTAGTGACCACACTGTGTGTGTAGTGACCCCAGTGTGTGTGTAGAGTGTGTAGTGACCCCAGTGTGTGTGTAGAGTGTGAGGCTGTCCCAGTTCAACACTCATAATGGATAACATTAGACTATAAATGTGCTCTGTTACTCTTAGTGTCTAATAAACTGGCCTGTAAATGCCTGGTAAAAAGGGCCCTGGGGAATGGCCAGCTGCAGCACCTCCGAACCGTTTTAACAGACACACATGACGACACCTCCAAGACCTTTCGCTCCTACACACACCCCTCCATGAGGGGGCTGAGATGCGCTCCTCTACACACTCATGTCGGCTCACATTCATCCCACTTTTAGTTTGTTTCATCAATCAATCAGTCACGATCTGCATAGAATCGTGACTGACCAATGCTGTGAAATCCTGTAGCCTATGAAGTGAAACTAAGGATAAAGTGATAAAAAGCCGAATGAAAATGTCAATCTAACAGAGGGTCAAAAGGTTTTTGGTCCACAGATCATCTCCTACATGTAAATCCATTTAGTGTCAGTATTTAAAGAACAATATTAAAGTAGAGTAAACACACGGTCTGAGGATGTTGGAACAACCACATCTCATGCTAATAACCTGCGATTGGTCAATCGAAAATACCTCCAGGCCTCTCACAATATAAATATTCATGAACAAGATACTCAACCAACACAGGTCTCCTTTTAGGCCAAACTGGAGAAGGATTCAAATCAATTATGGGGTTTGGACAGTGGGTTGGACCAAATGCCATATTTCTAATGCTGGCCCATATTCGTGATTTCAACATGTATGGGGTGGCCAGCCTGAAACCGAGGTGGGTTTCATCCTCCTTTGAAGTGAAGCATTCCATTCGCTCCGTCACACCAATCAGAACCCACCGCGTGTAGACAAAATGCCCCACTTCCACCACTGGAGGAATGCACTGCAGTCTGCTGGGTTGTGCTGTGAAGGATTGTGGGATTGCTGTGCCAAGCCACTTGGCGTGGGCTGCCGTGGTTGGCTGCTGCCATGGTGATGAAGCGGTCTGATGTTCCATCCAGCAGACCCCTCTCCACCTCGCCGTGCGGGGTGAACTCCGACAACACACCTTGGCCACACTTCCTGGCTGCTGTGCCACTCACTCCCCCTCCCCCCTCCACTAGTCTCTGCTCAGGCAGGTACACAGCCACCTGCTTCAGTGGAGTCAATCAAACAGAACGGTGCGCACCAGGATTGGGTTCCAAGTCCATTTTGATTTGAAAAAGGCAGTATATTTAAATCCAAATTCAAGAAATGGAAAATCAGAACTGAAAATAAAAGGCAACCTTAATTTTGGAATGGAATTACAATTAATATCCTGAGATTCCTGAATTGATTCCTGAATTGATTCCTGAACTTATTCCTGAATTGAGATGGAATTGACCTTACAGCTGCCTGCAAACATCACACGCTAACACACAACCCATTAACAGGTGTTGTTATTTCTCTCTTTTATCAATGTGAGAAGAATGCCACAGACAGACAAGTGTTAAATGTTACACATCGCTATTTCCCCCCCACCCCACATCCCCCTCAACATGGACAGCAATCTGTTAGAAGACATCTGAAGGAACACTAAGAAATGAGCGTTAGGTTTTCCTTAAGCCTTATTCATTCCTTCTAGAACTCCACACAGTATCAACATCCAACATCCAGCCTTTCAAACTGGTGCCATGTCAGTATTATTCTACAAATATGATACCCTTCAGCCCAAGCTATTTATTCATAGTACACATTACAAAAGAAAAGAGTGAGAACAGTCTCTTTCCAACATGTGGATTCCATCAGAGATATTTAGCTTCCATAGTCTAAAGGGCATTCTGGAGAAGGAGAAGGGGGCGTTCCTTCCATCATCTGTAAGTGGAGGGAGGCTTTCAGGACACGTGTGCCATACAGCCGTACCCTCACCTCCTTGTTCATCCCATAATATATTGGCAGAGCTACAATCAGAAGTTCACACACTAACTGTGTGTCCTGTTCACTATGCATTCCTCTGTGTGTGTGTGTGTGTGTGTGTGTGTGTGTGTGTGTGTGTGTGTGTGTGTGTGTGTGTGTGTGTGTGTGTGTGTGTGTGTGTGTGTGTGTGTGTGTGTGTGTGTGTCCGGACCAAAACACACAGCACCTGGACGACCCAAACTGCAGACAGCTGTGTGCCCCACCTGAACAACCTAACATCTGGAAGACCCACGGTGCAATCCTTTCAGATCTGGTTGTGTGTGTGTGTGTGTGTTCGGTCTAACTCCGGAGTGTGCGTGTGTGTGTGTGTAACTCAAATCTTCAGTCAGATCTCCCATTGATCAATGCTTTCCCAGAAAGGCTGAGTTAGACACACATAGCTCAACTACAGGATACTGCCAGAGCCTCTGAACATACAGAACCTGTTGGAACAAGCCAGCATGATAATCTAATAAACTATCAAATACTATTGCTTTCATGTCACTACATGCCAAGCAATCTGAAACAGCATTGTATTGGCCCAGGATAAGCAGCTTATTGATAAGGTTTGATTCAACAATGGATTACATTTAATACGTATTCCACTTATTCCAATTCCATCCACGCTCGAACGTCAAAATCAGATGTAGCTACGTATGGTTCTGCGTAAGAGAGCGCTCGACAGTTTTGTTATCCCGCCACCTCTCCACAGAGTACAGCAGGGATGGTCCTCTTCCAGAATCCTACTCCTTCCTTGTCACTCATACTTCAACATACTGGACGGTTATTTCCAATCAAAGCAAAAGGTAAAATGGGTCATCTTTTGAAGGTCGTTCAAAAAATCTTCTCTTTTCTCTGTCTCCCGTACACCCACACGCGCATGTCATATGATATTAGAGGGTTAACGGAATAATATTTGAAGACCGGCTGTATTCAAACGACACTGAGAACCGCCTAGAGCGCAGCTGTCCCCCGCCCCCCTCCCCCACCTGGTTTAAGGCTCAATTGTGCATTTTGCAGATAAAGTGACAAAACTACTGCAGGCAGAGTTGTGAGTGGGCGTTGCCTGGGCAACCACAGTTTGTAGACCAGGTTCTCCATTACCACTTAATTTAGGTGGCCTAATTGCATTCCAGAGAACATACAGCTACAATACATGCTGAGGAAGATGGAGGGGAAAAATAGGGCAGCAGAAAACAAAAAAAGAAGGAAGGAAAAAAAAGCTAACCCCAGTCCAGTAGAAATGGATTTGAAATGAGTAGTTCTTAAGTATTAGTCATTCTAATAATACAACATTCAATTGAAACAACTGTTTCAATCGACACGTGAAAATGAACCGAAAATTCAGTTTCAATTGAATCCGTTTCAAAAGTAAGAATATCTTTGCTTTGTGATCATGAACCCTTTTGTTCAACGTGTTTGAAAAGTAAATGTACGCCGTTCTGCATGAGTGGGGCCATCTTAGACTGTGGAGCATCAATCTACAGAGGAGAGAGAGAGAGAGAGAGAGTTGGAGAAAGATAGGGAAATTGAATGACACAGTGAGTAAGAATGAGAGAGAGAAAAGGGGGAAAATTAAAAGAGAGCGAGAGAGAGAAAGAGGGAGACAGAGACACAAAGATAGAGAAAGAGACAGGAGAGAATGAGTAAAGCATCTGTAATTGTTCCTGAGCGTGGCCCCTGACCCTCTGGGGGCCTCTGGTCTGTGATGTGTGTTCTGCCCCTCTATAGGACAAGGTCAGACCTGCGGTGTCTTTGTAGCTGTGCAGGCCGTGGCGCTTAAGGGGCCCTCACAGGGCGCTGGCCCCACTGGGCCTTTTCTTCTGCTAGGATAGAAATGATTGGTAACTGTTGAGCTAGTGTTTTTACTGGGGCTCCCCTGCCTGTGACCCGGGCGCTGGAGTGGCACAGACACTAGATAGATAAAATGACCCTCCAATTATCCTGCACTCTGCTCAGTGCACTGACACTCTCCTGAGCACGGGCTAGTGGGGTAGGGTTAGTGATGCTGCTGGGACTGCTCTCAGAGAGACAAGTATACTGAGGTACACCATACACACACACACACACACACACACACACACACACACATAGACACACACACACACAGACACACACACACACACCAACACACACACACACACACAGACACACACACACACACAGACACACACACACACACACACACACAGATAGCAGGAAATCCCAAAGTGTGGGTGTTTTAGATCTGGGATGAGATTAATGGTGTGTGTGTGTTTCTGTCCTCCCTGATCTACTGACCTTAGGAGAGTTTCTGTCAGGACCTAGAAAAGTGTTCCCTCTCAAGGAAGGGGGGCTATTTGACCCCTGTGACTGCGGCTGACCTGGCCTTTGTCGTTCTTCACCCACCTCCCCTCCCTGCCTCCCCCTTCTCCCCCACCACCATACAAAAGTCCCCTGCCTCACCCAGCCTCACCCGGCCTCTGTATGCGATCACCTCTTTTATGACTTTTGAAAATTTTTCTCCCATTCTGTTTTCACCCCCATTCATTCCTGCCTTGTTTCTGAAGCTGCGGCACAATTTATATCGTTGCCTAGGAATTAAGAGCCTGCGACCCCCCTTTTGTTGTGAGGCTGTATGGTTGGGAGGCCTGGGCAGGGTGAGGTTGGTCTGGGGTGGGCAGGGGTGGGCTTGGCCTTTGTTCCCCCATCAGTTCCCACGTACAGACCCCCTCTCCTTAGTCCAGGGGCCAGTGGCCCCCACAGCAGGACAGCTATGAGGTAATGTTTCTCCTGCCTGGTCCTCACACTGACATGGACTGCACTGCACACACACAGATCTGGTGGGCACGAACAAATGCACACACACGAGGACACGTGCATACACACATTAGAGGTTGTCACAGGTGGGGACATGGGGATGTAGAGAGGTTAAACCGGATCAAACCAGATAATGGGATTGTTCAAGCCCTCCTCCTGAGCGATCAATGGTCAGAACAGAAAGCCACACACCTGGGAGCTGGGAACACACACATGGTAAGACTGTAAAACACAATGGATGGCACAGTTTCAACCATATGCAGATGTACTGGCAAACTATATAAATAACAAACACACACACACACACGCGCACACACATACGCACGCATACAGCACACAAACAGCCCTGGGGAGAGCGGAGGCAGAGAGCCAGGCATCTCACCCATTTCTTATCCTGGTTGGGAGAAGCTGGCACCATTATCAGTGTCCCGCCCCCAAAAATATTTTTCAAAGTGTTGACGCCTGTGGCTTTAACACACTGAGCGGTTCATTCAGAGTTTCAAAGATGCACTCTACTGGTACCCACTGCAAAACTGTGTGTGTGTGTGTGTGTGTGTGTGTGTGTGTGTGTGTGTGTGTGTGTGTGTGTGTGTGTGTGTGTCTGTGACAGTGAGAGAGAGAGAGATAGAGAGAGAGAGAGAGCGAGAGAGAGAAAGAGAGTGAGAGAGAGAGAGAGAGCTGCAACAACAACAACAAAGCCAGTACACATCTCCACAGCTCCCCTTTAGAACGATGACAAACTCCGGAGCTCTGGAGTCAGAACATGCCAGAGTCTACCAGCCACCCACCCACGCATGTTGATACACACTGTGGATCCCCTACCCTCTCTGAAGACAGCCACAGACTGGGAGAGAGAAGGAGCGAGCGAGCGAGCGAGAGAGAGAGAGAGAGAGAGAGAGAGAGAGAGAGAGAGGAGTGAGTGTGTGTGTGTGTGTGTGTGTGTGTGTGTTTCTGTGTATTAGTCACCCTGTAACAGTAGGCTACTGTACTGTAAAACACCTCTGAAATACAGTAGGTAGCAGAGTGAAGTGCTGATTAATTGTCAAGTACTGCACAGATAATCAGCGTGTTGGGTAATTGCTTTGTTGGCGTTACACAACAATGGGGCTGTAATTTCAGCATGATAGGATAGGAGAACCTACCACTGTTTCAGGTGTATTTATACATTACACCTTAAACTTACTGTACAGGAGGACATCATGTCTCAGTCGCTCTCTATTGCAGGGCTGAGCTGGGTTGAGACAGACTGTGCTACCTTGGCCTGGGCCTGGCTCGCCAAGGCTGAGTTTGACTGGGCCATTCTGCTCATTTTCTATCTGTGTTGGTCTGTGCTGGTCGGATCAGAATTCTGCAGCTCAGTGTTGTATTGAGGTGAGCTGGGTTTAGCCCCTCAGGGTTAGGGCAGGGAGATCCATAGCTGACCCTGGCCATGCTAACTCTTTATCCCAGCGGTCTTTCTCCTCTGCTGGGCAGGGAGATCCATAGCTGACCCTGGCCATGCTAACTCTTTATCCCAGCGGTCCTTCTCCTCTGCTGGGCAGGTAGATCCATAGCTGACCCTGGCCATGCTAACTCTTTATCCCAGCGGTCCTTCTCCTCTGCTGGGCAGGTAGATCCATAGCTGACCCTGGCCATGCTAACTCTTTATCCCAGCGGCTCCTCTCTCTCCCCATCCGGGGCCCGGTCTCTTTGCCACAGGTCCCACCAATCAATGAGCAGAGCTACAGGTACAGTGATTTATCTGGGCTGCTACAGGCGCTGTCACCGGGAGAAACTGTAAAAGATCAATTTACACAACCCTGGGGCAAGAGAGTTATTGACATAACTCGGGTGATCAGTTCTCCCTCTCTATTGCTTGGCCTCTCTCTTCCCTCACACTCTCTCACTCGGTTCTCCTCTCATTTTCTCCTTTCTCTCTTTCCCTCGCTCCTATACTGGTCCTTCCACCAATTTGGTGCCTTTTGAGAAGTGTAACTCGGTCAACTTTTTGGGTGTTTTTACCTAATTTTGACATTCTGTCATAAAAGCTTTAAGCTTTAAGATTGATGAAATTCTCCATTTAGTTTATATTAAAAGGCACTTACTTTAATATAACAGGCTTTTAAAATGTTATATTGGTGCACAATTTCTATTTTAAATATTAAAGGGACGCAAAAAGTACTATTTACGTGGAACAACCAACACTTCCTCAGACTCCCTCTTTCCCTCTCTCCACTGTATGATCATTCTGTATGACCATTAATTGCAGTGATAATATATATTATGTGTGTGGCCCTGACCAATAGACCTGTCTCTGGGCACCAGTTAGAGCCTGTATCAATTAGAACCTAGTGACAGCCAATCAGATCATGTGGCCAGTAAACACTTCAGGACATAATTCATGTTTACAGTTCCGGTAGAAAATCCACAGTTTGTTTTGCAGTGTGTTCCTGTGTGTGTGTATGTGTGTGCGAATGTGTGTGTTTCTGCGTGTGTGTGTGTCTGTGTATTTCTGATTGTCATGGTCAGGGTTAATAATCATGTTTCAACTCAACTTTGACATCCTGGCTCAGCCACTGTTTATAGTCATGATGCTTCCTGGTGGGAGGTGTGTGTGTTCGTGCCGCTCTTCTCCTCTCTGGCAGGCCTCTCATCCCCTGGCCCTGAGCCACCATATCCCTCCATCCCTCCATCCATCCCTCCTCTTTTCTTTCCGTCCCTCTATCCTCTCCAACTCCAGCAGGACTCTGTGGGAGGGGAGGTGGGCAACACCTAATAAAAGCATATGGAGAACAGAAATCATGGATGGATGGGTAACTGCTAATTGTACACTCTTAAAAAAAAGGTGGTATAGAACCTTAAAGGGTTCTTCAGCGGTCCCCATAGGAGAACCCTTTGAAGAACCCTTTTTGGGTTGCAGGTAGAACCCTTTTGGGTTCCATATAGAAATGTTTTTTTCTAATAGTGTATAACAATGCTCCCTCGTCTTCCTCCCAAAAGAATGAATACAGCTAACAGTGGATAGAGAAACTCTCCAGAACTGACAACATGTAAATACATAGAAAATGTACATATATAATATGGGCATGGGTCCTAGGTTAAACTCAGTCGCTGTTCTTCAATGTAAATAAAAGCACCATAGAATCCCCGTGGCAGCTGGCATATCAGAAAGCGTTAATAAGCCAGCGATCCTTGTTACAAAAGAAGACAACGGAGGGCATTTTATTTCCCCTAATCACTTCCCTTTATGATAAGGATGTATAACCGGCGAGGTGAAGTTACAGGGAACCACATTCTAATAAAGCCACCCTGATAATAATGTCATCTTAAATGACACTGTAATTACCCAACGCCTAGTCACTGGGGATGCCCTGTAATTCAATCAGTGTCTTCACTGAGATACTGATACTGTACTGTACAACACAAAGCTTTATCTATCTGGGTATTTTAGCCCGGAAATGAATAGCTCTGGTCCTGTGGAAACGAATAGCTCTGGTCCTGTGGAAATGAACATCTCTGGTCCTGTGGAAATGAACAGCTCTGGTCCTGTGGAATTGAATAGATCTGGTCCTGTAGAAATGATTAGCTCTGGTCCTGTGGAAATGAACAGCTCTGGTCCTGTGGAAATGTATAGCTCTGGTCCTGTGGAAATGAATAAATCTGGTCCTGTGGAAATGGATAGCTCTGGTCCTGTGGAAATGAACATCTCTGGTCCTGTGGAAATGAACATCTCTGGTCCTGTGGAAATGAACAGCTCTGGTCCTGTGGAAATGAATAGCTCTGGTCCTGTGGAAATGAACATCTCTGGTCCTGTGGAAATGAACAGCTCTGGTCCTGTGGAATTGAATAGATCTGGTCCTGTGGAAATGAATAGCTCTGGTCCTGTGGAAATGAATAGCTCTGGTCCTGTGGAAATGAATAGCTCTGGTCCTGTGGAAATGGATAGCTCTGGTCCTGTGGAAATGAACATCTCTGGTCCTGTGGAAATGAACATCTCTGGTCCTGTGGAAATGAACATCTCTGGTCCTGTGGAAATGAACAGCTCTGGTCCTGTGGAAATGAATAGCTCTGGTCCTGTGGAAATGAACAGCTCTGGTCCTGTGGAAATCAACAGCTCTGGTCCTGTGGAAATGAACAGCTCTGGTCCTGTGGAAATGAACAGCTCTGGTCCTGTGGAAATGAACAGCTCTGGTCCTGTGGAAATGAATAGCTCTGGTCATGTGGAAATGAACAGCTCTGGTCTTGTGGAAATGAACAGCTCTGGTCCTGTGGAAATGAACAGCTCTGGTCCTGTGGAAATGAATTGATCTGGTCCTGTGGAAATGAATAGCTCTGTTCCTGTGGAAATTAACAGCTCTGGTCCTGTGGAAATGAATAGCTCTGGTCCTGTGGAAATGACCAGCTCTAGTCCTGTGGAAATGAACAGCTCTGGTCCTGTGGAAATGAACAGCTCTGGTCCTGTGGAAATGAATAGATCTGGTCCTGTGGAAATGAACAGCTCTGGTCCTGTGGAAATGAACAGCTCTAGTCCTGTGGAAATTAACAGCTCTGGCCCTGTGGAAATGAACAGCTCTGGTCCTGTGTGGCTACATGGTTGATTAGTGACTGGAGTCTACTGGCTGTAGTGGAGGGGAGAGGAGATACAGGCCTTATCCATCATTCATGGACCTCTTCTGTGGGATCATGCTGCGAAGCACAAGCTATAGGCTAGTGCAGAGGAATGGGGGTGTGAAGGGGATGGAGGGGCGGAGGGATTTGGGGGGGGTAGGTTGTAAATAGACACGCCCATGCCAACGTATTTCTCATGACTTTATCAAGCACTCCCGTACAGAACCCTCCCGTAAGCAATCGAATTGCACGCACACACATCAGGCAAACCCAATCTGTCACCTATTTCCAAGGGTCTGATTCCTTTAGAGGCACAGCTCTGCAGATATTATATGACAAGGAAAATGTAATGCTCTTCATAAAATACCCAGGAAAAAGAAAGAGGAATTAGATTTGAGGAGTGGGAACTTCATTTAGCCGGGCGGGGTCTGTGTGTTGTGTTCCGGGGCTGGCAATCCAGACGGCTGTTTTTCAGAAGAGAAGGAGGAGAACTGAAAATCCATACTGGAGTGCTGATTCAGCAGTCCTCTTTTCCACATCCCTCCCTCCCTCATTCTCTCTCTCCCTCCCTCCCTCCTTCCCTCTCCCTCCTCCCTCTCTCCTTTCTTGTTATTGCTCCAGGAGTGAGACAGTGCTCTTCATAAGCACTTTGGATTCCTTCAGCACATACAGACATCTAAGAGGGGAGACAGAGAGAGGAGGCATCCAAGAGCCCTCTGTTCTCTCTCCCCCTCTCTCTCTCCCTCTCCCTCCCTATCGCTCCCTCTTTTTTAACACTGTCTCTTCTCCGCCCCAATAAGTTGGGTCTCAAAGTGGCGCCGTAGGGCCGTAGAGGGAAGTAAATAGACTCCTGTCAAAAGTGGTGAGGGAGAAAAATAGGAAGCGCTCCACATGCTCTGACCCCGTGACCCGAGCAGAGCAGATCGGACCGCTACCACGGTAACACGCCACTCCCCTCCACGGAGAGAGAGGTAAACTAGATGAAAGGTTTCACTGGGGCCAGGTGGTGCATTCTGGGAATAAGGACGGGGTTAGGGGGTCATTTTAGGGGGTCCATTTGGGGGGTGGGGGGGGTGTGATATGAACACCTCAGAAGTAGTGCGTCTCATCTGATCTGGCCCCCCCCTCTCTCTCCACCCTCTATCATCTCTCCTCCCCCCTCCCTCCCCTGGGTCTTTACACCCTCCAAACAAATACATTTTTGTGTCACGCTGTCACGGCGGCCCACTCCAACACACATCTGTGGTTCTGTGCTTGGACGGTCCTGACAGCCAAGAGGTGCAGGGTTCACGTGAGAAATAGGCTCCCCGGCTGATCTCTAAAAGCATGATAAATCTGACATGTGCATTCTCATTTTCAGAGAGACACATAGCCAGTATACACGAATGTAGGTGTCACAGAGGGAATACGGATTAGATGAATGTGAGGAGAGGGGGAGAAATGCGCGCACGCAGACGCACGAACGCGCGGACAAGCCAGACACACACGCGTGGACAAGCCAGACACGTACACACACAGTGTGTCCCACAGTATCTTGCGGGGCTGTCCGGTATGACACTCTCTGGCCAGAGCGCTTTCATTGTGTCTCTCCACAGCCAGGAAAGGACCAGCAGCATTAAAACACCGTGAGGCTGAGGGAGAACACAATAGCAGTCAGAGTGATTTAGCCAGAACTTGTCATGATAATCTACTGCTGCTGGGTTCTAGGGATGCCCTGCTCTAGGGGAAGGGGAGAGGGGCACAACACCTGCCTGGGGGGGCCGACACCTGCCTGCCTGACTGCTAGGGTAGAGGGATTAGAGACCCAGACTACTTCCTGGTCACTGATCTGCTCTGACTCTAACCACAATGTACACTTAGTGGTTGCTACCATCTTCACTCTGTTGATCTACGTGCGTGCACGTGGGTGGAGTGGTATTTTTGGAGCAGCGGACAACTTTTGGTAACATGATATCCTCGCCGGTCCCACTCTCATTCACAAGGGGGCGATAGCACCGCTTTTTATTTTTGTCTTTTCATTTTATGAAAAGAAAGAAGAGTCAGTCGCCTTCTCTTGCTAGTAGTAGCTAGTAGTAGCTAGCTAGCAGCCTGGCTAGCTGAATTTAGCCTGGCTAAAAACATAGCTAGCCTTTTTAACTGACGTGAAATAGTCAGTCCTGGCAAATATTCTTCTACTTGTCGGTGTAACCTAAAACATTATCCCAGTTTGATATGCTGCTTGTGTATTAATTCCCATATCAGCTAAAAATATTACTTTATCAAGTTTTGGTCACAGAGTAAAAAAAGCCCATGGCTAGCTTGTTGGCTACAGCAGGTTTTACCAGTTAACTTCTTGGTGACAGGAGGCAGTATTCGGAAATTCAGATGAATAACGTGCCCAAATTAAACTGCTTGCTACTCGGGCCCAGAAGGTAGGATATGCATATTATTAGTAGATTATGATAGAAAACACTCTGAAGTTTCTAAAACTGTTTGAATGATGTCTGTGAGTATAACAGAACTCATATGGCAGGCAAAAGCCTGAGAAAAGATCCAACCAGGAAGTGGTTTGTAGTTTTTCAAGTGATTGCCTATCCAAACTACAGCGTCTGTGGGGTCATTTTGCACTTCCTAAGGCTTCCACTAGATGCCAACAGTCTTTAGAACCTAGTTTCATGCTTCTACTGTTACTGGGGAGAGAATAAGAGCTGACTCAAGCCTGAGACCTATGAGTTGTTTACTGCGCAGTCACGCAGGCACACCCACCCAGGCACACCGTTCCTTCTTTTTCCTCTGTAATGAATACGCTATTGTCCAGTTGCAACATTATTGAAGATTTATGTTAAAAAGACCCTAAGGATTGATTGTAAACATCCTTTGACATGTTTCTACGAACGGTAATGGAACTTTTAGACTTTTCGTCTTGGGTTTTGTGCTCGCGCATTATGCCTTTGGAATAGTGATCTGAACGCACGAACAAAACGGAGGTATTTGTACATAAATATGGAGTTTATCAAACAAAACAAACATTTCTTGTGGAAATGGGAGTCCAGGGAGTGCATTCCGATGAAGATCAGCATAGGTAAGTGAAGATTTATAATACTATTTCTGTGTTTTGTTGACTCCAGATCTTAGCAGGTAACTGTATAGCTTGCTTTGATGGCTGAGCTCTGTACTCAGAATATTGAACCATGTGCTTTCGCCATAAAGCTATTTTGAAAGCTGACACAGCGGTTGCATTAAGGAGAAGTGTATCTATAATTCTTTCAAAAACTGTTGTAAATTTTATCAACGTTTATGATGAGTATTTTTGAAAATTGATGTGCTCATTCACCGGAAGTTTTGGGAGGCAAAACATTTCTGAACATCACGCGCCAATGTAAAATGGGGTTTTTGAATATAAATATGAACTTTATCGAGCAAAACATACATGTATTGTGTAACATTGAGTCCTAGGAGTGTCATCTGATGAAGATCATCAAAGGTTAGTGATTATTTTTTGCTGTATTTCTGTTTTTTGTGACGCCTCTCCTTGCTTGGAAAATGGCTGTGTGGTTTTTCTTGTCTCGGCGCTGTCCTAACATAATCTAATGTTATGCTTTCGCCGTAAAGCCTTTTTGAAATCAGACAATGTGGTTGGATTAACGAGAAGTGTATCTTTAAAATGGGATATAATAGTTGTATGTTTGAGGAATTTGAATTATGAGATTTTTGTTGTTTTGAATTTGCCGCCCTGCTATTTCACTGGCTGTTGACAAGCGTCCCACATGTCCCAGAGAGGTTAACAATAGCCTGGAATAACTAGTTATTACTTCTAAACAAAATACCTTTGGGTGGATTCTTGTTGTTTGGTTTACTGTTCGAACAGCCGCTGAGATTATATTTGGTTATCAATGCAAAATAGGCTACTTTGATGAATAGCCTATATATAGCCTAGCAACAACACTGCCCCCACGGCCACGGAAGGAATGATACGGCGTGTCTACATTTTTAGGAAGTAAAAAAGTATGTTGAGTGCCGGAGCGTATTACAAGGTGCCGCCTCTTTTGTGACCAAAAAATACATTGCAACACTCTCAATCTTGTGTCTGCTTAGAGCTTGTGGTAAGCTGATGGCTGAAGGCTTCTCTCTATCTCAGAGCTGAGGGTTCCTGGTGTCTCTAATGGCCTGTGTGTGTGTGTGTGTGTGTGTGTGTGTGTGTGTGTGTGTGTGTGTGTGTGTGTGTGTGTGTGTGTGTGTGTGTGTGAGATAGAGGCCTGTGTTAAATCCCCAGTGTTCACAGTGTGCTGTGTAAACCTCAAACATCTCCTCCAGCCCCCCCCCCCCTCCCCTCCCCTCCCCTCCCCTGGCCCGTCCAGGGCACCTCGTAAAGCATCCGAATCAATTTGCTTTAAAAACACGTTTTTCAGAAACTTATTAGGCGCTTTAGAGATATATTATATACCTTCAGCCGCGGAGGCAAGAAAAATCGCAGGTGCCTCGGCAGCCCATTTCTCCAGCGGAGCAAAACGATGCTGTAGCCCTGTCACTGGGGAGCTGTAAAGCAGGAACACACCTCGCCAGCCCACCGGCCTGCTGCCTGCCGCACTCGCACCGCTGCCCGCCGCCAACGGCTCTGAGCGGGCATAAATCAAGATAATTCTCCGCATGCCTTGAACTCCGACCCTGCCACAATTCATTGGGATGTCAACAGCTAGCGGAGAGAGAGAGTGAGAGAGAGAGAGCGTGAGAGAGAGATAAAGGAAGAGAAGGAAGGAAGAAAAGAAGGGGAAAAGTAGGGAGAAGGAAGGAGGAGGAGGAGTAAGAGGAAGAGGAGGAAATAACGGGGGAAAGTGGAATGAGAGTTGTTGGAATCTTGCTTCTGAGGGGAGGTGAAGTTACAGATGGAGAGAGGGAGAGGGGGAGGAAGAGATGGAGAAGGAGAGAGGGAGAGGAAAGGAGGAGGGGTGTGTGTTGCGATTAGTCACCATCCAGATTGAGGCCCCATTGCATCTAAATGGTCTCTCTTTATGAACCATTTATCTTGTGCTCAGGCCATTTTCATTACACCCAAAACGGGTTGGGAGCTACCAGCTGGATGATACTGCATAGTGGGAAATTAATAACCCTCCATCTCTGCCTTACTTTCCCTTCACCCATCTCACATCCCAACCCTCCCCTCCCCACTATATTCTATACACTATGTCCAGTACCCCAACCCCCACTTTCTCTGAGGGTCCTGCATATACGAGTTGGAAGACATTTGCTTATGACGGTTTTGTTGGTATTTGCATCTCTGCATCCCTGGCAGTCATTCAATTTATCAAGTCTCTTAGCCTTTGCACCCCCCTCCTCCCCCGTTCTCCCCCCCTCCTTCCCCCTCCTCCCCCCCCTCCTTCCCCCTCCTCCCCCATTTCCACTTTCCGAACACAAACAATTCATCCTGAGCATTTAAAATTCTCCCAGCGCCCTGACACACAGTGATGCTGCTGCCGGGAGCCAGCCAGCCGCCGAAGGAGAGAGAGGGAGAGGGAGAGGGAGAGGGAGAGGGAGAGGGAGAGGGAGAGGGAGAGAGCACATATAATGAGGGAGTGAGAGACATAGAGAAAGAGAATATAGTATATGGAATGAAAGAAAGTGAGAGAGACTGAAACAGCGCTAGACAGAGAAAGCGAGAGAGAAAGAGAGTAGAGCTTTTATTAATTCCCCTGTCCTGATTTCTTCCTGTTAACGTAGAGGAAGTGGAGGAACTGACCCCCCAGGTCTCTTAAAGAGTGCCTGGAGCCTGGCGGAGAAAAGGAGGAGAGCCGTTATTAAATACGTGCCTAGACGGCTTGCACCAGGGAGGAAGGAAAGAATAGGGGGGACTTCAAAATGGCCTCTCCAAAGAGCACTGTCACACATGAGAACCATTCAGCACTGGGCTGGCTTGTTGAGCTGAGCGTCGGTAAGGAGAGCGAGAGAGGGGCTGAGATATGGGCCGATGTGACACCCAATATAGAGGGACAGCATTACAGCATTTTAATGGCTGCCGTCAGCTAACAGGAAGGAGAGGGAATTAGCCCGATACTGTTGCTAGAGAGAGATACAGCTTTAACCCACTGGTTGATAGGGAATTAGAGGATTAATGGAGGCTACATACAGTACAGTAACACATGCTGACCTGGGAAAACACTAGTTAGCTAGTCTTTTTAGTCTATTTATAAAGAGGGCTAATTAATATTGTATTGTCATCATTTTCAGAGGGAAAGGAAAGTAAAGGCTAACGTGGTAACAAATGGTGAGCTTATTTACATCCATGTATGCAATTAGATAGGAAACCTCTCTTCCCTCTCTTATAAAACAGTGGTATATTAATGTATATTAAACTAAATATAAAGAGTTCAGATTATTGTATGGGACAATATACAGACGTTTTTGAGATAGTTAGAAATGTTAGATTGAGTAAATGTATTTATTGGTTTCTTTTCACTTAGACAAGAGCGATGTAATGAATTGAAGGTTATTTAAAGCTGCAAAATGTAACTTTTTGGGTGACCCAACCAAGTTCACAGAACTGAAAGCAAGTCCAAGAAGTGGTAGATCTGTTTTTGGGTCTTTTACTTTCGGTTTTTGTACGCCAGCTTCAAACAGCTGAAAATACAATATTTTTGTTTATGAAAAGTATATTTCACAGTGGTTTAGATGGTACAATGATTCTCTACACTATACTTGCTTATTTTGTCACATAAACTGAAATTAGTCGAACTATTCGAACTTTAGCAGCGAGGAAATAACGACTTCTGCATAGTGTACCTTTAATGTGAAAATCGAAATGTACCGATTTGAAGGTTGTGTCATTCGATTTGGGGTGGGGTGGAGTCGCCAGAAATTCAGCTGAAATAAATGGGGTCCCCGCTGAAAAAGTTTGAATACCAGTGTGTGAAAAGGTGCAATGCATTATTCATAAACTGCAGAACCTCTGATTGCTGTTTCCGTCTTGATTAGTCCTATCAAATGTGCAATGATGGCTAGTCTGGAGCATTTCCCTTTAATTTCTCTATAACTGTGAACTGTGTGATCACTGTAAACGGACGAGGGGACCAAGGAAACAGAGGAGTAGGCCCCTCACTGTCCCTCTCTTACTATGTCCTCCACACCGACATACAATATATAATCGCACACATTGAAACCTCTCTCTCAATGACATCATGCCCAGGGCCATTCACCATCGCCGGCCCCACAGTTCACCCACGGTCATGAATCAATTTAACCAAAAGCTTTTATCCAAAGCAACTTGCAAATCATCGACCCCCAGTTAAACACAGCAACGTACAGTAGTAGGAGGAGTGTGTGTGTATATGTGAGCAGAGAGTTCAGCGTGCCTAGGGGCATAGCAGTATTACATTTGAACCCATGACCCCCAGCACCTCACAGGTCCTGGGCCCAGTGCATTGTGATTGGACGAGGCGTGCTCCATGGAGGACGGGCTCCGAGGGTCCAGGGCCTGCCCGGGCTGCCAGGGATCCAGGGGGGATAGAGGGGGCCGAGGTCTGGCCCCTCTCTGGATCCTTCAGACTGACCCCTCCATCACATCATGGCTCCCATCCTATAGTGGCCCTCAGGCTATCAGCACCGTGCTGCTGCTGCTGCTGCTGCTGCCACTACTACTGCCGCTGCTCACACAAACAAAGGAGGGAAAACTGTTTCTGAGACTTTTCTAAAGTAACTGACAGAGGGAGAGAAAGAGAGAGAGAGAGAGAGAGAGAGAGAAAGAGAGAGAGAGTTAGAGAGAGAGAGAGAAAGAGCAGCGAGAAAAGGGAATGGATGACATCCCAAAAAGGAGTGACTTCAGTGGGGGACCTTCTGTTCCTTTCCCAGAGAGGAGCTACTCTACGGGGAGGCTCTCTCTCATATCAATATCATTGCTACTGCTCTCACTCTCTCCCTCTCTCTCCCGCACCAGGGGAACAGGTTAAAAGGCCCTCTGAGCACACAGGACTCCACTTTCATGAATCATGCAACTGAAGATGAAGAGAGTGAAAGAAAGATGAAGAAGAGAAAAATGCTTTGGAGGAGGGGAGAGGAGGGGGGGGGGGGGGGGGGGTGGGGGTCCCCGAGATCCAAAGACACAAGCCTGGGAGGGTCGATGGTCACTGCTCTTCTCTGCACAACACACCAACACCAACCCCAGCTATCTATAGACAGTCATAGACATTGTATTGATCTAACTGTCTGTCAGGAAGTCACAATAAACTTTATTGAACACTTTAGCTAGAGCCAGTACGATCCAGCCAATATAACTTCCAACAGCAGCTCATTTTGGCTGTCGTATTCATCCTCTTGGAGAGGCTTTTTAAGGCCATAACAATATGATGACCTCATCAGGACCATCTCTGGGCCCTATAGTCAGAGCTATAGCTATATGCATCCTATAGGACATAATATCTTATCACGTCATGTGGTCAGACAAAAACTAAGTGGTTCCATGAAAATGCAACACCTATATCCCTGTGAATTACTATGGACCAGGTGCTCTGTCCTGCTCTGAAGTAGCAGTATATCTTTAAGGGCCTGATTTTACAGTACCTGTACGCGGCGTAACACAGTCCTCCCTAATGCCCCTCGCTCCATTTCTACATCACTGAACAATTTCCACAGCTGTACGCCGGATTACTTCCTTCAAATGGGAGAGGAAATGTAATTCCACTTTCCGGCGGGAACATTTTTACGACTCTTTCTACACAGGTGTCGGTTGGAAAAAAAGCAGAGAAAGCCTTAATGGAGTTATGCAAATTATCCAACGCTACATAATCCCCTGGATATAGGTATTTCACCAGAGATGAGAGGTGAACAGCTGTGTACGACAGAGATCCGTGCACCCTACCCGTACACAGATTTAGAAATACTCTATTTCATTTTGTTGTCTGAATCGAGTTTTCCCCCCGTCTTCTGTGTCAGTATCAGTCATTCTCTGTTTTCTGCCACGCATTTCAATCATTGATATTTTCCCTGCTGGTAAATTCGATTCTGTTATATAGCTTTGTGTGTAGGTGTACCGTATGTACAGAATGTATGCTATTTATTCTGTTATATAGCTTTGTGTGTAGGTGTACCGTATGCACAGCATGCATGCTATTTATTCTGTTATATAGCTTTGTGTGTAGGTGTACCGTATGCACAGAATGTATGCTATTTATTGTGTTATATAGCTTTGTGTGTAGGTGTACCGTATGTACAGAATGTATGCTATTTATTCTGTTATATAGCTTTGTGTGTAGGTGTACCGTATGCACAGAATGTATGCTATTTATTGTGTTATATAGCTTTGTGTGTAGGTGTACCGTATGTACAGAATGTATGCTATTTATTCTGTTATATAGCTTTGTGTGTAGGTGCACCGTATGTACAGAATGTATGCTATTTATTCTGTTATATAGCTTTGTGTGTAGGTGCACCGTATGTACAGAATGTATGCTATTTATTCTGTTTATATAGCTTTGTGTGTAGGTGTACCGTATGTACAGAATGTATGCTATTTATTCTGTTATATAGCATTGTGTGTAGGTGCACCGTATGTACAGAATGTATGCTATTTATTCTGTTTATATAGCTTTGTGTGTAGGTGTACCGTATGTACAGAATGTATGCTATTTATTCTGTTATATAGCTTTGTGTGTAGGTGTACCGTATGCACAGAAGGCATGCTATTTATTCTGTTATATAGCTTTGTGTGTAGGTGTACCGTATGCACAGAATGCATGCTATTTATTCTGTTTATATAGCTTTGTGTGTAGGTGCACCGTATGTACAGAATGTATGCTATTTATTCTGTTATATAGCATTGTGTGTAGGTGCACCGTATGTACAGAATGTATGCTATTTATTCTGTTTATATAGCTTTGTGTGTAGGTGTACCGTATGTACAGAATGTATGCTATTTATTCTGTTATATAGCTTTGTGTGTAGGTGTACCGTATGCACAGAAGGCATGCTATTTATTCTGTTATATAGCTTTGTGTGTAGGTGTACCGTATGCACAGAATGCATGCTATTTATTCTGTTTATATAGCTTTGTGTGTAGGTGTACCGTATGTACAGAATGTATGCTATTTATTCTGTTATATAGCTTTGTGTGTAGGTGCACCGTATGTACAGAATGTATGCTATTTATTCTGTTGATGTGTAGTTTTCTATACTCTGTATTTGGACAGGCAAATAAACAAGGTCGTATGTTTAGCTATAGTGTGGGTGGTGTGTGTGTTTATCAAGTTTGATCGTGTGGGAGTGTGTTTACCTGTTTATGTTGTGTGTATGGGGAGCTTTATGTGAGCAGTAGTGGCATGTCTGAGGGAGTATGGTGTTCACGTGTTTATGATGTTTATGCCTGTTTGACTGGGTTCAAGATTTATGTGTTATGTGCGCTATTGTGAGCCTATCAAGTGTGTGTGAGTGTGTTATAGGGTTTCTACATTAGTGTGTGTGTGTGAGTCTGTTATGGTGTCTACATTCACTTATCACGTGCTCAAATGTGTGCATGTGTATGTGTGAGTGTAAGTTATGGTGTGTTATGTTCTGTATCTAGTATGTGTAAATGTGTGCGTGTGTGTTATGGTGTGTATCTAGTGTGTGTGTGTGTGTGTGTGTGTGTGTGTGTGTGTTATGGTGTGTATCTAGTATGTGTGTGTGAGTGTGTTATGGTGTGTATCTAGTATGTGTGTGTGTGTGTGTTATGGTGTGTTATGGTGTGTATCTAGTATGTGTGTGTGTGTTAGGGTGTGTTATGCTGTGTTATGGTGTGTATCTAGTATGTGTGTGTGTGTGTTATGCTGTAAATCTAGTATGTGTGTGTGTGTGTTATGGTGTGTTATGGTTTGTATCATGTATGTCTGTGTGTGTTTGCGTGTGTTATGGTGTGTATCTAGTATGTGTGTGTGTGTGTTATGGTGTGTATCCAGTATGTGTGTGTGTGTGTTATGGTGTGTTATGGTTTGCATCAAGTATGTCTGTGTGTGTTTACGTGTGTTATGGTGTGTATCTAGTATGTGTGTGTGTGTGTGCTGCGGTAGCCTCCAGCCTGGCTTCTCTCCTCTGTGGTGTGGGTGACCCCTACCTGGCTGAAAGGGAGAGAGAGAGAGAGAGAGAGCGAGAGAGAGAGAGCGAGAGAGAGAGAGAGAGCGAGAGAGAGCGAGAGAGAGAGAGAGAGAGAGCGAGAGAGAGCGAGAGAGAGCGAGAGAGAGAGTGAGAGAGGGAGCGCGAGAGAGAGCGAGAGCGTGAGAGAGAGCGAGAGAGAGAGCGAGAGAGAGAGAGAGAGTGAGAGAGAGTGAGAGAGGGAGCGCGAGAGAGAGAGCGAGAGCGTGAGAGAGAGCGAGAGAGAGAGCGAGAGAGAGAGCGAGTGAGAGAGAGCGAGAGCGAGAGCGAGAGAGAGAGAGCGAGAGAGAGAGAGCGAGAGAGAGAGAGAGCGAGAGAGAGAGCGAGAGAGAGCGAGAGAGAGCGAGAGAGAGCGAGAGAGAGCGAGAGAGAGCGAGAGAGAGCGAGAGAGAGCGCGAGAGAGTGAGAGAGAGCGAGAGAGAGCGCGAGAGAGTGAGAGAGAGCGAGAGAGTGAGAGAGAGCGAGAGAGCGCGAGAGAGCGAGAGAGAGCGAGAGAGAGAGAGAGAGAGAGAGAGAGAGAGAGAGAGAGAGAGAGAGAGAGAGAGCGAGAGAGAGAGAGAGAGCACGAGAGAGAACGCGAGAGAGAGCGAGAGCATGAGAGAGAGCGAGAGCGTGAGAGAGAGAGAGAGCGAGAGAGCGAGAGAGAGAGCGAGAGAGAGAGCGAGTGAGAGAGCGAGCGAGAGAGAGAGCGAGAGAGAGAGCGAGAGAGAGAGCGAGAGCGAGAGTCAGGCAGGCGAGAGGGACGCAGCTTCTTTCTCTCGCTCCCTCCTTCCTTCCCTCCCTCCCTCCCTCCCTCTCGTCCCTCCATCCCCCCGGTGAGTCACAGGCCCAGCGTGAGCAGGCCTCTACCCACAACCCCTGCTGCTTGTTTAGAACAACAACAGAGGGAGACAGAGGGATCAGAGAGAAACAGGAAAGGAGGGAGGATAGAGGAGAATGGAGGGAGGGAGGAGAGAGGAGGGAGGGAGGATAGAGGAGAATGGAGGGAGGGAGGAGAATGGAGGGAGGGAGGAGAATGGAGGGAGGTAGGATAGAGGAGGATAGAGGGAGGAAGGTAGGAATCGACAATAACGGGCAGTAGGAGAGAGATGTTGCCTGGTAATTTGGTAGTTTTCAGCATGTCCTTCCTGTATTGGTTGGAGGAGAGACTAGAGGTGGTTTTCTTACTCCCCATAGGATAGTTTTAACTCCACAGGTATCCTTATCAACAAAAACTATCTTTCTGTCTCGTTCTCCTTCCTCCTCTCTCCAAGGTATTGACACACAAATGCATGGCACACACACACACACACACACACACACACACACACACACCTTTGACAGTCTGGAATCCTATTAAGACGTTTTTAAAGGGTGCCTAATGGAAATCCATCAATGATTTAGATCATTTCAGGTGTATCCCAGCGGTCCCCACCACCACCACCTCAACGTGGCTCAGAGTTAGACAGAGAGTTAGACAGAGTTAGCAAAGGACTCTGAAGACGTCACGACTCCCTGGCACCTTCAGTGATGGCAGATCATAGGGGGAAGTATGAGATTCAGCTCGCAAGTTGACAGTGAAATAGAGAGAGGGGGCAAGAGAAAGAGAAATAGAGAGGGGCAAGAGAAAGAGAAATAGAGAGAGGGGGCAAGAGAAAGAGAAATAGAGAGAGAGGGCAAGAGAAAGAGAAATAGAGAGAGGGGGCAAGAGAAAGAGAAATAGAGAGAGAGGGCAAGAGAAAAGAGAAATAGAGAGAGAGGGCAGAGAAAGAGAAATAGAGAGAGGGGTCAAGAGAAATAGAGAGAGGGGTCAAGAGAAAGAGAAATAGAGAGAGGGGTCAAGAGAAATAGAGAGAGGGGGCAAGAGAAAGAGAAATAGAGAGAGGGGGGCAAGAGAAAGAGAAATAGAGAGAGGGGGCAAGAGAAAGAGAAATAGAGAGAGGGGCAAGAGAAAGAGAAATAGAGAGAGGGGTCAAGAGAAATAGAGAGAGGGGTCAAGAGAAAGAGAAATAGAGAGAGGGGCAAGAGAAAGAGAAATAGAGAGAGGGGGCAAGAGAAAGAGAAATAGAGAGAGGGGCAAGTTGACAGAGAAATAGAGAGTAGAGCATCAAAAGAGACAGAAGAGAGAAAAAGAACGAGAGAGAGATAGAGTGAAAAGAAAAAAGAGAGACTGCACTGATAAACTATCAGCTACAATTTATAGATTTACAATTGTCCTAGAGTCTTGAGGGCGGCTGGTCTCACCCCACTCCTCCTCCTCCCTCCTCTGTACAGGAACTTGCTGTTGAAACACAAAGATGACATACCCGGGGGCAGCCGTAACTCACACACACACACAAC
>NW_021823198.1:2500-52546 GCF_901001165.1 Salmo trutta
TGCGCACGAATTAAACCACCTTAAAATACACATTGTAATAAATATATAGGCTGTTTATGATATACATGGGCTCCCTAGAACATTTACATAAAAAGTAGGAGAAAGGTGATGCATTGCCATGTCATTTGAATGAGTTATCCTCAATCACATAGTCCACAGTGGTCACCATCCAACAGTCATTCTGTGTATCCAAACGTCACCCTTTGCTCTTTGTTATTGTTTTAACGTCACAGTCGTGGATATGTCTATTGTAGCCTCTTAGGCCCTACTCTATCATATGCATTGTCGTCAGCTTCCTCACCGCTTCGACCCGCCCTCACTCCTTCCCTGTCTACCCATTTGTTGTGAGCTACAGTATGTATAAATCTCCGTACCCCTCGCTCTCTTAGGACTATCAATCGGTGTGGTGTCAATCACAGCGGCGGCTTCCCCTTCATCTCGATCCTCCCAGTCGCTGCGAGAGATAAGGCAGAGAGAGTAGAGACAGATGACCGGGAAGGAGAGCTACATTACTTACGGAGCGGTGCTCCAGTTTGGAACTCGGTCCACAGCGTATCGGTTTCTAACGCACTCCTCGAGCTTTTCTATAGTTTATTACGTTTAATTTAGCCGTTATTCAGTTCAAGGATGTATGTTCATTTTAATAGGGATAGATACGCAGTATTGTTTAAGTGGGGAAAATAAATAAGTGTTTTACTTGTGGCAAACAGGCTGCACGAGATTCAGAGACGCATTTTTTAAAATTCTATTTTTCCTTATAATTTTTTTTCACGAAAGGACTGCAACTCTCACAGAAGCCCAGAACGAGGAAATATAAGCAGAAGTTTTTTTTCTCTCCATGCGCTTTGACCGTTAGCGGAGCTCCCGGGTGTGCGCCCTCCTCCGCCAAATCTGACGGCGCATCTGACTCTCCTGATGAGGTTTTGACTTCTGACATTTTAAAGAGCCGAACTGGCGAGTGCCGCGGGTCGAGCGTGCACTACACATCCGCTTTCTGCCGATAACGTCTTCCATCTCGGATATTTACAATCTGAATCATTGTAAGAATCCATAATACTTCGAAAAACAACGACAAAAAAAAGGATCTCCTGTTAATTTAGCTCAAACAAAAAAACGTGATCGCACGCAGTTTCCTCCAGGGTTCCTAGAACACTTCAAGCCGCTTCAAGGAACATTTTTGGTTTCCTTTTGGGGATTTCGATAGTTCCTCTAATTTGGACAGTGCGAGTACTTGGACTGAATCAAAATGCCACAACTCGCAGGTGGTGGCGGTGGCGGGGACCCTGAGCTTTGTGCCACCGACGAAATGATTCCGTTCAAGGATGAGGGAGACCAAGAACAAATATTCGCAGAACTCAGTCACTCAGAGGAAGACGAGGGAGACTTGGCAGATATCAAGTCATCTTTAGTAAATGAGTCAGAGACGAGTCCAAACAGCAACCATGATGTAAGTATTTCCTCTCTTGTACTTAAGTCTAGTGTTACGTGTTGCCAAGCCTTTATATAGGCTAGCCTAAATAAATGTCCATCAAATTTCTAACGACAACATATTGATTCTAGTTTACCTGTCCCTAAATAATAGCCCCCATTTCAGGGGAGTCAGTTGGACATTTTATGAACGTTGATAAAAAGCTGAAAAGCTGATAAAATGACTGGATATTTGCCCAAACTATGTTTGGTTTTGTCATAATCAACAAGGTGACGTGTAGCCTAATATTATATGTGTATAATATGACTATTTTTTAATCTGTAAATAGTAGCCATGTTCTGTTTGTAATCAGTAGTAAACAGAGGCTCATAAATAAATCTGCTGCACGTGGCTGCAGAGCTTTTCAAAACATTGTTGACGAATTATACCAAAGGTCGAAACATACAGAACAATTTCATGTGAGATAATATTTGTACACAATTCAGAGAACTGCTGTACAGTTTTTACGAGGTTATTTGATATTTTAAATTAAATATTGCACAGTAGGTTATGAATTCGTGAATACATTTTGAATTATTCTGTTAGGCCTATTGCAATATTAAATTAGCCCTATTGGATTATTATTATTATAGTTATTATTATTATTATTATTAGTAATATTATTAGTATAACAATCATTGTCTTGATTAAAAAAAAGGTATGCCTACTTCTAATTATTACAGTAACAATATCAATATTGCTATGGGTTAGGTGATTTAATTAAACAATGTTTCACCAGGTTGGATAATGTAAACTATGAATAATATAAAATATTATCAAATTCGTATTTGATATAAAACAAATGTTTTTTTTACAAAGGGAAATCCAGATGAAATGATCTTCGAATGAAAACCCCACCTGACAAAATGTAGCACCTCTAGATTACACTCATGCTCCCAATGGGAAATAAGGCGAACGCATTTCTGCATGTTTTGTGGAGATTATGGCCATTTTATGGAGAGACAACACATTGAGTTTCATATTCAATAGTAAGTTTAACTTTGTGCCTGAATATATTTTTTTTATCTGGGCTAGGCAGCTGTTACTAAGTCTCTAGCTCTGGATGCTGTATGTATACAAAGGTAAACCTAACGCAATTAGTTGTTGCCATTTGTCATTAACCTGTGATAATGGAATTAGGGTACCTACTGACTTTGGGCCGAGCTCATATAGTTACAGCTGTCACAGACGCAAATAAGACGGAGGTTGAATGTTAATTGAGAATCCAGTGAAGTTCCGTGACTCTGCTGGAAGCCACCCTCGGGGAAGTGAACTCCAAAAGGAGGTCTTTCTACGCGTTCCCATTCGAGGGGGGAGGGGGACAGGAGATGCATGTGAAGGGGTTCACGGTATTTTGGAAAAGCAGTCGACTACACAGTAAACACCATCCCCTCTTCTCTATTGTCGCAGTTATTTTGTGCAGAGCGCGTTTGTATTGGAAAGCATCATAGGCTACCGTGATTCATTTGAATTTGAATTTGGTTGGAGCTTTTGGTTTAATTGGTTGGTGAAAATGAAAGCAGACTGATGCAAGTTAATTTGTAAGCTCCTTAAGGACATAAAGCTTAATTAAGTGGCTCGTTGAGGTGTTGATACAGACCGCTCCGTCAACCCTTCTCTCCCCAACGCGCTCGCCTCACCGTGTACGTGTTCTTCAATCCGGGGACAAGCTGAAAGCACAGGCCATAGCAGCGTGTGTGTGTGTGTGTGTGTTAGTACATTTCTTACGAATTTAATAACCTCATTTCTGTCTCCGTCTCTCACAGGGAACTAGACAATCCCAAATATCCCAAGACTCATATCATGAAAACACAGAGACCATCACGACGATGGTAAGTGACACACATCACATGAAATATGAGCCTGTCAGTTACCCGCATGTTTTCGAGATCTGCAGTTATATATGGGTCACATCGAGCCGAGATAACGGTACAATATTCAAATCCGTTTCTGGAGGCTTGATTATTGAGAGATTTTTAATGACATTTTTATTTTTAAAGGAAAGAAAGATGGTAGAGTGGAAAAGCTTCTGCCCACTTCATTTTGTTGTTAGAGACTGTAACTTGGTGATGACTATTCACATGTAACTGTATAAGGAAGGCTGTAAACTCCAGGAGATTTTCCTAATGACTCTGAACTGCTGAAGTTATGATGGCGGTGAATATTGCTGTTATGTTACTTGATCAGACTGTTGCTTAAAGATGCTATTCTATTAAAAAGGCCCAAATCCTAATGGAGATGAATATGCTTGACTCAAGTTCTCTAACACATCTTCCATTAATGATCGTAAATGTACGCTTTGCACCAAGTTCACACTTGTCTGTCTCTTGGGCCCGTTTCCAGGGAAACACCTAGACATGTACAACAAAGGTCATCCGTACTCTGGATACCCAGGTTACATCATGATGACTAATATGAACAACGACTCCTACATGAACAACGGCTCCCTGTCGCCGCCCATGCCCAGAACGGTGAGTCTAGTTACACTATACCTCCATCAATCAATCACTTCCACCAGTCTGTCAAGCTCGCTAGCCCGGTTTGTGTCTAGTGCATTTTCACTGCGTTAAGTTTGATTCGATCTTAAATACTTAACCAGGTCTAAACCCCTAAAAAGAGTGTGCTTAACCTGGATTTCTTTTTCAAATATACCTGTATATGGACATTTCCATTCATCTTTTCTACCATCCTTTCAACTCTAGAATGTTCTTTTCCTCTCTTCGACCGCCTTCCTAGTGTGATGTAGCCGTATATAACACGCCCCAGTAATGTTGTGATGATCTGTCCCCTTGGCAACCACGTGATCTAGTCTCCCCCACATGCCTCATAATTTCCAGCAGATTAACGACATTTATAGTATGTATTATTTGTCGCGTCTTGTTAACTTAATCAATGTCTGTTTACATATCGACTGTAAGCCCACCGATTACGCTGCCATGGTCGCGGAGGCCTCACGGCAACATCCCATTTGAGGAGGGAGTTTGAGGAAATAGCCAGGGTTGCCATATGTCACCATGCTTGTAGTCCCTATAACATAACAGTATTCATTTCAGGCTGTAGGCCTGGTGGCTGGCTTCCTGTGTCTGTCCCTTTTTGAACATTAGCAGCAAGACAGACACAAAACGTCAGGGCATGCCAGCAGCTGTCCACCCTAATCCTGTTTGGTGTGTGGGTGTGTGGGTGTGTGTGGGTGTGTGGGTGTGTGTGTGGTGAATACACCCAGTCTCGCTATGGCTCGGTGCCTCCCAAAGCCTGTCCCTGCACCCTGCTAGCCCATAGACTAGAGGACACAGACTTACACGTATTGTTCAAGGACCAAAGACTCTGGCTTATGTCTGCCTGTGTGTCTGAGTTGGTTTCATCATGAAATTCACTTGAAGGGTTTGAAGTCTGTGTAGCGACTGTGTGAATATGGCTGACAATACAAAGTGAATGGTGTTCTGATCTCGTGGCAGCGGTACCCACTTTGCTCTTGTATAGGAGTCCTCTGACCGTAGATATTTCTTCAGACAATTTTCCGCTCCAATATAATTGTTTTGCATACTTATGGAATGGATAACTTCTCAAGTACCGAGGGGCTTCCATCCAACCTTTAAATAAAGAAAGGACTCCTGTTATTTGGCCCCTCCTCTTGCTGCCTGGACCGTTTTAAACACTCGTTTCATTCACCGTGGCCGCCGCCCGCTTTTTGTTTAGCCAAATTTTCCCATCTTCAATAAATCGTTAGTCAATTTTATGTACGTTTCTCTCACTTATCCAATAAAATGGATATGGTTGGTGGCGGTGCAGTCATGGAAGTTGGAACACAAGTCCTCTCTTCTTTCTCTTCTAGTTTGATGGGAAATGTGTATGTGCTGCCTGACTGTTGATTGGCTGGATGTGAAACATGTATGTGCTGCCTGGCTGTTGATTGGCTGGATGTGAAATGTGTATGTGCTGCCTGACTGTTGATTGGCTGTTGATTGGCTGCCGGCCACCGCAGCCACAGTATCTGCAGGCCTAGGATCAGTTTTCACCCAGATCAAAGCCACGTTCTCTCCCTTTCTTCCCTCCTCCCTCCCTCCATCCCCCTCTCCAGTTTAGATTGATTTTCATTGGCCATGGCATTCCTGTGCATGAGGCCCAACTGACAGAGCTGTTCAGAGTTGCTGATTGTCAGCAGATTGTTGGGAGGGAAGCAAGGCGTGAGCTGTAGGACCTCTAAGGAGTTGTGCTAGATCTTTAAAAGGAGAAGGAATAGATGTCCTTGGTTTGGAGGGTTTGAGTAGTTCAGCTGCGCATAGGGTTAGTGTGGCCTTCCCTGTGGCTCAGTTGGTAGAGCATGGTGTGTGCAACACCAGGGTTGTGGGTTCGATTCCCACGGGGGGCCAGTACAAAAAAAAAAATGCATGTAATGTAGGCATTCACTATTGTAAGTCGCTCTGGATAAGAGCGTCTGCTAAATGACTAAAATGTAAATGTGTCGTGGAGTCACCACGACCAGTAGCACGTATGGAGATTGTCTCTGTGTAGTTGGTTCAATAAAGTTCTGTGGAAGGATGAGAGGATCTCAGATATCCCTTCATCTCTGGAGGTGGTAGTGCAGTTGAGGTCTGTTTTATTTATTTAATTGAACCTTTATTTAACTAGGCAAGTCAGTTAAGAACAAATTCTTATTTACAATGACAGCCTACCGGGAAACAGTGGGTTTAACGGCCTTGTCCAGGGGAAGAACGACAGAGTTTTACCTAGTCAGCTCGGTGATTCAATCTAGCAACCTTTCGATCACTGGCCCAACGCTCTGACCACTAGGCTACCTGCCGCCCCAGGTCTAAAGCTTACATGGTGAAATGAAAATGAATGCCTCATTATTATTATTATTATTATTCTGATCTTTATTATAACAGAGAAAGTGAGGGTTGTGTCATATTAGGGTTTTCTACTTGCTCATGACATTGTCAATACAGAGTTTACACTTTGTAGCAGTATTTGTTGGCTCTTGGTTGGTGTTGTTTGTTCCAGAGGAATCCATTGAAAACCCTGCCTGCCACTATTTAGTCTACCCAGCAGCCTAGTGAAGTAAATACATTTACTATTCTGTTTAAAGTGTTATCTACGGTTATACTGTATATTGGTGTCAGTGAGAACTGTAGTGACATGTTCTCGTGTGTGTGTGTGTGTGTGTGTGTGTGTGTGTGTGTGTGTGTGTGTGTGTGTGTGTGTGTGTGTGTGTGTGTTCTTCGAGTCTTCAGAACTAGGGTCGTGTGAGGTTTGACTGTTGCATATTGGATTATTTAAAGTGACTGTGCGTGTGTGATGGTTCATATTTCCAGCTCCCATGGCCAGAGGGCCAGACCGTACAGAACTCTGGGAAGAGAGGGGGGATTGTGTTCCCTACTCTGGCCTCTGTTAAGTCTTTGTGAAGACCACGCTCGATGTCTGGATGGGCTGGCAGCTTGGAATCAAGCTCTCACGTCTCTCTGGATAAAATCTAGGTCTTAGCGAGCTAACACATTCCTGTATGTGCGTTAACTCGACCCCTGTGTTTTCTGACTGTAGAACTTGTATGTAGAACTTGTGCACTGGAGTGAATGAGAAATGCTATTTGAGTCGTTGTATCAGATGTATAGCTTCAGGATCACTGTGGTTTTAATAGAATGCTCCTCTCTGGATCCAGTCATAGTTGAAACTTCTGTCACCTTCTCATCAAACATCTGAATTTGAGCATGGCAACTTTTAACTTGGAACCACCAAGCCTGTAACGGTGGAAGCCATTTTCACACACTACCTTCCTTTATAACTATAACTTTGAATCCACTACCTCGTTCCGAGCGTAAGTCGAGGATCTCCAAGCATCCAGTCTCCAGCCTGTCAGTGCAGCAGTCGGAGAAGATGCAATCGCCATAGCTGATTTTAAGCTGGGCTTTTGGTGTGCAGCGAGCTGAGGGAACCATTCGCTGCCCCTCCCAGGCCATACCTCCCTCCCCCTGTCTTCTCCCTCGGTGACGGGTCCTTGTGGTGTGTGAGAGCCCGTGGGGGGAGACTGCGGTTCCCCTTTGATGTCAGCGAGAACGTGACGGATCTCCTTGGCGGCATTGGGCGACGGTGTGGAATCACTAACCCGGGCTTACCTAACGGGATTTACCGCGCTCCCCTTTTCTCGCTTACGTCCCAAATGGAACCCTATTCCCTACATAGTGCACTACTTTAGACCAGGCCCCATAGGACTAGTCAAAAGTAGCGCACTAATAAAGGGTGCCATTTGAGACCTACCCCTCGTCACCCCCAGTGCCATGTGTATCTGTCCTCACGGTCTCAAACCCTGGCCCCATTCAGCACTGATCCCTGTTATGAGAATACTACATTTCCCAGGAGCCCTTCATATCCACGCGCAGTGTAGTCTGCGACAACGTGCGGCGCCATGTGTAGTTCTTTATCCACGACTGCGGGGTTGTAAAGCGGTTTGAGGCGCTGAATCGAGCAGAGTGTTTTGTTGTGATTTGTGAAGCAGCTGGGATCTATTTGATGCATGAGTCTGCCGCTGGATGTCGTTGAATAAAATTGGCCTACAAACAATATTACTATATTTTGTGACCAAATATGACATTTTGAAAACAGTAAATTATTTGAAGTTTTTTTGTAAATTTTTGGGGGAGGGGGGAAGGGGGGGGTTAAATTTCAAGGACCATCAGAGGATCATTGCAGCATTGATGTCATCTGCTGTGCAGGTCTGACAAAGAGCAGGGTGTGTGTGTGTGTGTGTGTGTGTGTGTGTGTGTGTGTCTGTCACACTGTGTAGACCTCACAGAAAGCTCCAGCATCCTCTCATCCTTGTGTGCTTCTGCGTCTCAGCTCTTTATGAACAGTATCATTGACATGGAGCGTGCGCCAAACTACTGTACTGTATGGTACATGGCGAGGAGGCTGGCCGACACATTTACTCCATATGGCGTTCCCTCCAAGGTAATGATTCCATGTGGTTGCAATCCCCTTATCAAAGTCTTTCATCTTGTTAAGTGGAGCTGGGAGGAATTATCCTCTCCCTAAATTGAAACGACTAGTGTTTTTTTTCTGTCTCTCCCTGTAAGATGAGAAGACAAAATAAGTCCCGGCAAGGATGCACCAAGTGTTCGCATAATGTGGTGTGAATTTGTGTTACGACGCTGACGGACTGTGTGACTGTGTATGTTGGTCGCTCATGTTTTGACTATATGGACAGTGTGTCATGTTTTTTGACTTTATTTTATGAAACGTGTAACAGAGCATTGTGGGAATATGGTAAAACATCTATCGTATCGTTTGTGTGTGTGTGTGCATATTTGTGAGTGTTTTGTTTTCACGCGCTCTCTCATGCGCTCACCAAAACGAGACTGTCACCATACCTGAGGACATCACAACACTCTAGCCCTCCTCTCTTCTCCCTCGTTCATCCATCCTACTGAGGGAAAGATAGCCCGTCTGTGCTCCATGGAGCCAGCCTGCACTGGCGAGGTCGGGCCCCAGCCACAGCACCTGCTGAGTGGGGCTTCACTCCTCACCGCCTGCCTCATGACCACCAGGGGATACGGAAAGGAGGGGACAGGCGTGTGCTTGAGTTGGGGTAGGGGGGTTGGGTGGGTGGGAGTGGAGGGTTAGAGAGGATAGTGGCTTTTTTTTGTCTCTGTGTGGAGTCGGCTGACGTCAATCCAGCTTCTTATTTTGACTCCTGGGCCCGCAGAAGGGCCCCCGGTGAAAGTCCCTCCACTCCCCAGGCTGCGTGGCTCCTATTGAAGCCACTCTGTGGGAGCTCAGTTCGGCACACAGGGACCGGAGCCCGACTCCTAGCCTCCCTCCACCACCTAAACACTGCTGATAAGACTGGCTCCACCACAAAGCCAAGACGCCAAGCAAAACATTGTTGTTTTTCCACATTGACGCGCTTCAACTGGAGATGAATGGGGAGGCTTTTGAAGTGGTGTAGCTGAAACCCTTTTGATGCCATTACTTTTATTTAGTCCCCAAATAGTTCCTCACTGTTGTAACATTATTATAAAATCATCCCTTTTTGTAGTTTAGTGTTAACCAGGTCTATATTTGGTGCTTTGTACCATGTAGTTCAGGCAGTAACTGTGACCGGGACAGTGGGAGCTGCAGGGGTGAAACACAGAGAGAACCAGCAAACAGCCCTGGCTTGTCCTTGTGTGACGGTCTTGATCAATAGTCGCTCTGTTACTGTCAAGTTACTCTTGTTTTTTTCCTCCTTTATATTTTTCAGAAGCTCATTATTTCTTTGTGTGTGCTGTGGTGGGTGTGAGAGCTAAAGAGACTCACATGCTCTGTGTGTGTGTGTGTGTGTGTGTGTGTGTGTGTGTGTGTGTGTGTGTGTGTGTGTGTGTGTGTGTGTGTGTGTGTGTGTGTGTGTGACGGCGCTGAAAGATGAATGCTCCTCAGTGTAGAAGGTTGGGTATAGGGTAGAGGTCGACCAATTATGATTTTTCAACGCCGATACCGATTATTGGAGGACCCAAAAAAGCCGATACCGATTAATCAACCGATTTAAAAAATTTTTTCTTTATTTGTAATAATGACAATTACAACAATACTGAATGAACACTTATTTTAACTTAATATAATACATCAATAAAATCAATTTAGCCTCAAATAAATAATGAAACATGTTCAATTTGGTTTAAATAATGCAAAAACAAAGTGTTGGAGAAGAAAGTAAAAGTGCAATATGTGCCATGTAAGAAAGCTAACGTTTAAGTTCCTTGCTCAGAACATGAGAACATATGAAAGCTGGTGGTTCCTTTTAACATGAGTCTTCAATATTCCCAGGTAAGAAGTTTTAGGTTGTAGTTATTATAGGAATATTTCTCTCTATACGATTTGTATTTCATATACCTTTGACTATTGGATGTTCTTATAGGCACTTTACTATTGCCAGTGTAACAGTATAGCTTCCGTCCCTCTCCTCGCTCCTACCTGGGCTCGAACCAGGAACACATCGACAACAGCCACCCTCGAAGCAGCGTTACCCATGCAGAGCAAGGGGAACAACTACTCCAAGTCTCAGAGCGAGTGACGTTTGAAACACTATTAGCGAGCACCCCGCTAACTAGCTAGCCATTTCACATCGGTTACACCAGCCTAATCTTGGGAGTTGATAGGCTTGAAGTCATAAACAGCGCAATGCATTGCGAAGGGCTGCTGGCAAAACGCACGAAAGTGCTATTTTGAATGAACGCTTACAAGCCTGCTGGTGCCTACCACCAGTCAGACTGCTCTATCAAATCATAGACTTAATTATAATATAATAACACACAGAAACACGAGCCTTAGGTCATTAATATGGTCGAATCTGGAAACTATCATCTCGAAAACAAAACGTTTATTCTTTCAGTGAAATACGGAACCGTTCCGTATTTTACCTAGCGGGTGGCATCCATAAGTCTAAATGTTCCTGTTACATTGCACAACCTCCAATGTTATGTCATAATTACGTAAAATTCTGGCAAATTAGTTCGCAACGAGCCAGGCGGCCCAAACTGTTGCATATACCCTGACTCTGCGTACAATGAACGCAAGAGAACAGACACAATTTCACCTGGTTAATATTGCCTGCTAACCTGGATTTCTTTTAGCTAAATATGCAGGTTTAAAAATATATGCTTCTGTGTATTGATTTTAAGAAAGGCATTGATGTTTATGGTTAGGTACAGTCGTGCAATGATTTTGCTTTTTTTCGCAAATGCGCTTTTGTTAAATCATCCCCCGTTTGGCGAAGTCGGCTGTCTTTGTTAGGAAGAAATAGTCTTCACAGTTCGCAACGAGCCAGGCGGCCCAAGCTGCTGCATATACCCTGACTCAGTTTGCAAGAGAAGTGACACATTTTCCCTAGTTAAAATAAATTCATGTTAGCAGGCAATATTAACTAAATATGCAGGTTTAAAAATATATACTTGTGTATTGATTTTAAGAAAGGCATTGATGTTTATGGTTAGGTACACGTCGGAGCAAAGACAGTCCTTTTTCGCGAATGCGCACCACATCGATTATATGCAACGCAGGACTGGCTAGATAAACTAGTAATATCATGAACCATGTGTAGTTAACTAGTGATTATGATTGATTGATTGATTGTTTTTTATAAGATAAGTTTAATGCTAGCTAGCAACTTACCTTGGCTTCTTACTGCATTTGCGTAACAGGCAGGTTCCTCGTGGAGTGCAATGTAAAGCAGGTGGTTAGAGCGTTGGACTAGTTAACCATAGGTTGCATCCCCAAGCTGACAAGGTAAAAATCTGTCGTTCTGCCCCTGAACAAGGCAGTTAACCCACCGTTCCTAGACCGTCATTGAAAATAAGAATGTGTTCTTAACTGACTTGCCTAGTTAAATAAAGGTCTAAAAAAACAAACAAACCAAAAAAAAACACACAAAAAATTGGCAAATCGGTGGCCAAAAATACAGATCACCGATTGTTATGAAAACTTGAAATCGGCCCTAATTAATCGGCCATTCCGATTAATCGGTCGACCTCTAGTATAGGGCCGGTATAGTTACTGTACAAAGAGGTCTGTGCTGTTCGCCTCGTCACCAGGCTTTATTAACCAAGCTGTTAAATGGATAGATGGATATAGTTCTCTTTTTTCCCCCATTTTGTTTTTTGTTTTTGCTAGCGCACATCGAATGCGTCATTTGTTTCTCCCCTCTTAACTATTTCCATCATATACTGTACATATGCTGGCTGGAGTGCGAGAGCGACCGAGCGCGTGCACACACACACTGCGGAAGACACATTTCAGTTGAATGCATTCAAAATGTATTCAACTGACTAGGTATCCCCCTTTCCCTTTCCTTTCTGTTGGAGCTTGCAGAACTAGAGTGGACAGGAGGAGGGGTTTGCTGTCAATTCATTTTGTGTGGTCTTGGCTGTAAAAAAGAAATAAAAAAAACAGCTCTATGAATGGTCTTTAATTTTTGGGAAACCCATAAAAGTTTTCTGCTCCTTTGATATCGGCCTCGGAATTGAAAACAAATGCAGCATTCTCCCCCCTTCTCATTTCAACTGCCCTATTATGGAGTTGTGAAAAAAAAATCAGTCATAGATCTCTTTCTCTCCCTCCTTTTCCATCCCCCATTTCCCTTTCCCCTCTCTCCTGCCTTCTTTTTCCTCCCCCTTGTTTTTGAAGAAACCTACGGGGGAGGGGGGGATCACTGATGTCAAAGTAAAAACCAAGAGCATTAAGAAAACTGGCAAAATGCAATACAGCTGCAATCCGACGTGACGCTGGAAAATAGGTCTGAGGAGTAGAGAGCCTCCCCGTATCCGTATTCCCAGGGTGCGCAACTGCTCCCGGCCTCGGCTTTGATCTCTTCAAAGCCTCCTACTAGCTGGAGAGTCTTGGCTGCTGCTCACGCTGGAGCGCCGGAGAAGGGGAGAGAGGGAGGAGGGGTGTATGCATGTCGGAGGGGAAGAGAGGAGAAGGGGGGGGTTGTCTTTTCCTTTCCAGGGCTGAAATCAATCACAGTGCCGAGGTAATTATGTGTAATTCAACAGGGCCAGATTAGTAACTCTGTTACCTGAGTGACTGACTGCGTGTCTGTAATCTCAGAGACTCACCGACTGGCCTTCGCCAGCCAGCCAGGAGAAGTCACCACTGGGTCACCGACAGGGGAGGGAAGGAAGGAGAGCGAGGGAGAGGTGCTGAAAAGCAGGCCGCCATGCCGCCGTCCAGCAGAGCAGAAAATTGGGCCACAATGGAGTGATTACACTTGCAGATGTAGCCATATTTATGACTGAGGCGAGCGGAGGGAGAGAGGGAGGGGGAGAGAGGCAGGCAGTGATTGCCATGGAGCTCTAGCTAGCTAGCTCCATCTCTCTAACGAGCCCTGTTCCCTTTGTGTTGGGGCTCGTGCCTGGTGTCGCCCCCTCACCACCGACCCGCTGCTCCTTCCGTCCCCCTTCAGTGCCATATCTCTACCCCTCATGCCCGGCGCCTCGGATGGCCCCCAAATTCCAGGCTTGGCCCAGGCTCGCACCCCGGGCCCCCAATTTGCCGTGGCTGGAGAGGGGAGCGCAGCTGGAGAGATAGTCTGCATGGCTGCGGGTCACAGAGAGAAGAGGAAAACAGAGTAGAATGGAACTACTGCCTCTCTCTTTCTCTCTCCTCTCTCTTGCTATGGGTCTGGGCCATACCACTGCTACAGTATGCAACACACACCACACCACGGCACTTAGCAGCAGGTCTTGGTTCCTGGGTCATGTTTTGTTGGGGAACGATGCTGAAACGATGTGAATCTTTGCCTCTTCTGAAGTGATTATGGCTACCTGATTCTGATTAGTGTTCTGTAGCCACTAGAATTGACAAACATCGCAATATACCAGCCGTCTATCATTGGAACAGATGACCTCATTTAAAGGGAAAGATGTTCTCTCTTTCTCATGAAGACGAAAACAGCTCTTTTGTTTGGCTGTGCTCGGCGGAGAGTCACTTGATGCAGGGTGATGAAACCCATAAAGATATCCAGCAAGAGTGTGTTTGTTCATCTGATGAGCTACACTCTGTTCTCCTCTCCTCCCTCCTCTCTCCTCCCTCCTCTCTCCTCTGTTTCCTTTGATCATCATTTTCATCTGGGGCTAGTCTGGTGGTGATGGAAGGGAAGGCTGTTATTTTCTCCTGGGGATATACACACACACACACACATTAAGGACATTAGATTTACACTGGTGTTGAGACAAGGAGTGGAGTAGAGCTGGGCCGATATGGACAAAAATCCATATTACGGTAAATCGACTGAATTCTCATGATAAAGACCAATTGAATGATACGCGTATAACATTAACACACACCAAAGTTATTTTTTTGATATTTATATTACCCTTAACTGCTTTTACTACTACTTTGGATGTTGTGGCTATCAATTGTCCCATTTAACAATCACTCATGTTAGCATTTAACACATTTCTCTAGTTGGGCCCTAGAGGTTATTTATCCTAATGAACAATATCAGCAAAATGTCCACGATAAGTGGTTGGTTTGGTCAGTGTCGATCATTTTCGGTTTATCGTCCCAGCTCTAGAGTGGGGGTACCAGTGATTACATGATGATGTTGATTGTTTTATAAAGACAAACTGAAATGGTGATTAAATGAAACGGATTGGATTGACTAGGAACTAAGTCTTGACTAGGAACTAAGTGTTGACAGTCTTGCTATTCTGTATTGAAAATATTGGAAAATACATGTTTTGATTTATAATAATTAATAGGCAACGTGAGACAAGGATTGAGCTCTAAAATGAGAAAATTGAAGGGAGCTACAGTGGAAAAAATGTCTCAGTTGGTGTAGCGTCTGTCTGTCTGCCCAATCTACCAACCTCAGTACACAGACCCTCCGTTCCGCTCGGGGAACCAGGTGAGACTTTTCATGTCTCCCGTCAGGAGAGACTTCAGAGGGACGTGCTCGGCTTTGAGCTCCTCATCATCAAACAATGCATCCAAATATCCTATCGATCCAGAGCCCCAACCTCATCCCCCTCTGCCCCCGCCACGCACCTATCTTTGAGATGAAAGGGGACAAAAAAAAGCAAGTGACCCCCCCCCACCACCTCCTATCCCTCCTCCTCATCCCCCTCTTCCACCACCAAGAAAATAGGAATCAAGATGGGCGCCTTGGTGGAGAGAGGGACGCTTCAATTGCTATTCAATCCCACTCCACCCTTCATGTGAACCCGCTACACAGACAGGGTCTTCTCTCTGTACAGAGATGGACAGCTATAAAAATGATGGGATATGACAGGTTCATAGACGTTTCACTGAGATTCTTTGACTTCATAAAAGTCCACGGCGCACCGAGCCTGGCTTTGGTTAATTAATATCTCTGACATGGTAGGAGATCTGGAAAGAGGTGTGAGCGAATGCTAGGCTAGTCGCCCACCAGAGTGTTGCGTTCTCTTTGTGTTCCTGTCTATAGACCATATTCAGACCACAGAAGCTTTTGACCATTGTAATGGTTTAATACAATTACATATTGGGGTGCTATTCATGAGTCGGTGATCTCTGTTGATCTCATGCTATCTCTCTCCATGCTGGAAGAGAGACACTACGATTGGCTCATACGAGATAGGCCTTGTAGTGTAAAGAGTGACGATTGGACTGATGGGAACATAGCTACCCTCCCACTAAGTCTCAAATGAGACTCTGATACACAAAGGAAATACTGTACAAGTCCATTATTTTCAAGAGCCACAGAAAACGGAATTGAATTATAACTGTGTTGTGTTCATTTTGTTGTCATACTACACTTGAAATCGATGCAGAATCTGATGAATGAATGGTGCTCTCGAGGCTACATGTGTTGGGCTTGGGCCCATGCAGATTCTTTCCTTACAGTCAGGATTTGAATATATCATGACAAAGTGAAACGATTACCATTTCTTAAGGGGTGGTCGAGAGAAAGGTTTGACTGTTGTTAGGGACCATGTTTTAACACGGTCATTGTTTTGGTTTGCCTTACGTCTCTACAAAAGCGTCTCACAAAAGTAACCAATAGGGGCGGAGCTTTTCTTGTGATTGGGTTGATCCGGGAAAGGCTGGCTGAAGTGTTCCCTCGTGCGCATTGCAAATGGCAACCTATTCCCAATATAGTGCACTAATTTTGACCAGAGCCTCAGGGGCCTTGTTAAAAAGTAATACACTATAAAGAGGATAGGGAGTCCTTTAGGACGCAGTCCTAGTCATGAGTGGAGAATAGCCATTTGTTCTGAAGGGATTACGCCTTTTAGAATAGCTTTGTTTTCATTCAGATCTGAGGAGACTGTGTGTGTGTGTGTGTGTGTGTGTGTGTGTGTGTGTGTGTGTGTGTGTGTGTGTGTGTGTGTGTGTGTGTGTGTGTGTGTGTGTGTGTGTGTGTGTGAAGCTGAAAATGTGGGGTTTTAATGACTAATTCCAGGCTGAAAAGCAGGTGTTTAGTGTCTCACCGGTTAATCCTTTAAAAATGAGGAGTTGCACCTAAACAACAGCTGGGCTGCTAGACGGACCTATTGTACTTCTGTCCTTTACTTTCTAAAAGACAAGAATGGTTTGTAACCAGATCCACAATGATGAATGCTTTGGCTTATAGTAACGATGACTGGGCTTACAACACTATATCTTGATACAGGGCTAGAGAGTAGGATATATAGTAGTATAAAACCCCTTATGTAGAAACACCCACATTTTTATCAAAACATGCATTTAAAAAAAAATGTCAACTGACTTTGTCAGTTTATCCTTCATATTTGACGATGAAGCTGAAATGACTCACTATAGGTAATCCAATAGCCTGCTGAAGTCTATTACCTGGCTATTAGCTGCCTAGCCAGTGGGAGTAGACGGCTAGGAGGCGTTGGTCTTCAAAAAGCAGAGGTGCGCTGAGGTGAAAAGGCCATTGATCATGTGACTATGGGGTCAGAAGTTCACATGTAAGATCGCTAGGACACAGGCGTCATGACTCTGGGGAAGAATGGATCCTCTGAGTTGCTATGGTTAAAACAGGCGCAAAATGCTGGTCAGCATAATTATTTTTAATGTAATATTCATTAATATACAATAAGTGTGCATACAACACATTTTTATACATTAGTATATGTATGGACATCATATTTCACTGCCTTTTTAGATTAGTAATATAAATATATATTAGCAGACGTACAGTTGGCTCACTGTTGCTCTGTTGTCATTGAATTTAGATACCATACCTACCACTGTGCCAGAGTGTTTACTTCCCCAAGGTTGTGTGTGTGTGTGTGTGTGTGTGTGTGTGTGCGCACGAGTGAAACTAGGTCAGTACACTCCCCAGCTCAAGCGGCACCCATTCAAATCACTCACCCCTGATACACGCTCCTCTCCTCAACGCGTGCCGTTTCAAACATCCTCGTAAAGATTCACTCCCCGCCAGCCTGTCGCCATCTGCCTCCCACTGGCTCTCACCTTGTCCATGACCCTATGGCTAAGCTAACTACCCTTTCCCTCAATGGCTAGTGTTTTCTAGTTAGCATGGAGCTGGTTAGCATTGTCAAAGAGGACTACTGAGTCAGTGGTTCCAAACCTGTTATTGTACCACCAACTGAATTCTGCTCTTCCCAGAGTACCCCTGAAGTACCCCCTCATTTTACCAGTAGGTCTATGGTCTCATTATTCTTCTCAAGTACAGTGGGAACCACTATACTAAGAGATGTTAGGCTAGTGTTACTGTATGAGTTATTATGAAGCTAGCGTGTTGAGGGGGAACTGCTACCTGCCTACAGCTCTCAATATCACGTTAGTTACTAGTTAGCATGGAGCTAGCTAGTGCTTTGAGTGCGGCCTGCTACCTGCCTACAGCTCTCAATATCAAATGTTAGTTACTTGTTAGCATGGAGCTTGCTAGCGCTCTGAGAGGGGTCTGCCAGCTGACTGCTGCTTCCAGCTCTCTCCTCCACAGGTAGAGCCAGGCACAAAGACCCCCACCACTCCAGCTAGACTCCATTCTCCCGCCTCAACGCTGAGCTCCCAAATCCAAACTGACAGCCATTCATGCCCAGAATACCTGGCTGAGAGCAGGGGGGGACACTATCTAGGTGTAGCAGGCAAATCCTCTCTTGTTCCTTGGTTTCTAAAACGTGGCGCATGAGGCTGACTTTCTCAGCACTTTTTCTCCCAATCATTCTGTGGTGTTTTTGTCTCTTTTCTCTCCATTTACCCCTTCTGTTATTGTGTTGTGAAGACTCAGGCTTGGGGTTTAGCGAGCGCTAAACATTAGCTTGCGCTGCGTTTTCATTTGTGTGCCTCTCCAAGGGTCCTAGCTCGCTAGCGTTCGTTGTTGTGAATGTGGCGATAACTTGGCATGAATGTAGCAACTCGGCAGTCCAAAAGGTTTCTAGTGATATACCATGCAGTGTGTTCATGCAGCAGTGGGGTAGTAGCTAAAAATGGATCGACGAGGAGAAAAAAAGACTTGCCGTTTGATTCAATAAGAAAAATAAAGAGCGGTGCCGGATTCGGGTGCACAACTTGTACTTGTTGTCAGCTTTACCGGTTACCCGATTCAGACCAGAGGTCTCTAGAGTTCCATTTCTCTCCATCACCTCATTAGAAACTCATTAGAAACTCATTAGAAACCAGGATTTCTGTCATCTTAGCTGATATTGTAGCCAACTACGTGAGAAAATGTACACTCGATTTTAGATTTTACTCTATAAAAAATGTGTTGTGGGGATCCCTAGATGGTCAATCACAATTCTGCTTGACATTTTAGGTGAAGTGGGTGTGTGGGAGAGTTTGTGTGTTCTCCCTCTCCAATAAACTCTGCCAGGAAGAAGAACTGCAGTCTGTTGTGTGACTCATTCATTGTGGGGGTTTTCCACTGTGCTTGCCTGGGCTCGTACATGATAAGTGGAGATTACGTTATATACGTAACAAAAAAACGTGTGTGTGTGTGTGTGTGTGTGTGTGTGTGTGTGAGCACGCTTGCTGGTCTTGGTCAAGCTGGTAGGGGGTAGCCAGGCCTGCTGACAGTGGCACTTCAGTGGAATGTTTGCCCTTTCCTCAGCTCTTTGATGTGACCAGGTCCTGCTGTGATAATGAGGCCTGCACCCCGTCGCAAGGTGAACATCCTGCAGGGTGCCCCGGGCTCTGCCAAAACACACCCAACATAACGCTCTGTCAACCTTCACACAACGCTCCGACAACCTTCACACAACTACCAGGCAAGGCACTAAATGGCTTCAAAACATTGGCCCAGCATTGCCCGCACACACACACCCACAACACATCGCTCAAACTTCACATATCCACCACAAATCCCACCACTGAGCTTCAAAACATTGGTCCATCCCCCCCACACAACCTCAACACAACCCAAACACAACTTTCACATAACTCAACCACCATTGAGCTTCAGAACATTGGCCCAACTCCGACACACACCTTTTCCCCAAATACTGCCCTACCTCCACAGATCCATTCTGAAGTCTCTAAACTCACATCCACCTCTCACCTGAAACAACCTCTAACAACAACCTCTAACCACCCATTAAAGATGCACTCCAGTCTCCTTTTCACCTCAGCTGATTCACCTAACAAAAGGCCCATCTCAATAGGTAGTCCAGGTATGACATGACATGGCACTAGTGGGGAGGGGTGGGCCTTTCCTCTTCTGTTCTCTTTGCTCCTCTATAGTTCCCACAAGCAAGAGGGGTGGCCGATGACGACAGAGTAAACCCATAAGAGAAACTCCTTGAATGGCCAACTCTTGCAGTTGTAAAAAAACAACACCATTTTGCTCAAAATACTTCACTGTACAGTTAAAGTCAGACGTTTACATACACTTAGGTTTGAGTCATTAAAACTTGTTTTTCAACCACTCCACAAATTTCTTGTTAACAAACTATAGTTTTGGCAAGTCGGTTAGGACATCTACTTTGTGCAAGACACAAGTAATTTTTCCAACAATGGTTTACAGACAGATTATTTCACTTATAATTCACTGTATCACAAATCCAGTGGGTCAGAAGTTTACATACACTAAGTTGACTGTGCCATTAAACAGCTTGGAAAATTCCAGAAAATGATGTCATGGCTTTAGAAGCTTCTGATAGGCTAATTGACATCATTTGAGTCAATTGGAGGTGTACCTGTGGATGTATTTCAAGGCCTACCTTCAAACTCAGTGCCTCTTTGCGTGACGTCATGGGAAAATCAAAAGAAATCAGCCAAGACCTCAGAAAAGAATTGTAGACCTCCACAAGTCTGGTTCATCCTTGATGGCAATTTACAAACGCCTGAAGGTACCACGTTCATCTGTACAAACAATAGTACGCAAGTATAAACACCATGGGACCACGCAGCCGTCATACCGCTCAGGAAGGAGACGCGTTCTGTCTCCTAGAGATGAACGTACTTTGGTGCGAGAAGTGCAAATCGATCCCAGAACAACAGCAAAGGACCTTGTGAAGATGCTGGAGGAAACAGGTACAAAAGTATCTATATCTACCGTAAAATGAGTCCTATATCGACATGACCTGAAAGGCCGCTCATCAAGGAAGAAGCCACTGCTCCAAAACCGCCATAAAAATGCCAGACTACGGTTTGCAACTGCACATGGGGACAAAGATCGTACTTTATGGAGAAATGTCCTCTGGTCTGATGAAACAAAAATAGAACTGTTTGGCCATAATGACCATCGTTATGTTTGGAGGAAAAAGGGGGAGGCTTGCAAGCCGAAGATCACCATCCCAACCATGAAGCAATGGGGTGGCAGCATCATGTCGTGGGGGGTGCTTTGCTGCAGGAGGGACTAGTGCACTTAACAAAATAGATGGCATCATGAGGGAGGAAAATGATGTGGCTATATTGAAGCAACATCTCAAGACATCAGTCAGGAAGTTAAAGCTTGGTCGCAAATGGGTCTTCCAAATGAACAATGACCACAAGCATACTTCGAAAGTTGTGCGAAAATGGCTTACGGACAACAAAGTCAAGGTATTGGAGTGGCCATCACAAAGCTCTGACCTCAATCCTATAGAAAATTTGTGGGCAGAACTGAAAAAGCTTATGCGAGCAAGGAGGCCTACAAACCTGACTCAGCTCCTGACCAGCTCTGTCAGGAGGAATGGGCCAAAATTCACCCAACTTATTGTGGGAAGCTTGTGGAAGGCTACCCGAAATGTTTGACCCAAGTTAAACAATTTAAAGGCAATGCTACCAAATACTAATTGAGTGTATGTAAACTTCTGACCCACTGGGAATGTGATGAAAGAAATAAAAGCTGAAATAAACCATTCTCTGTTTATTTTTATTTATTTAACCTTTATTTAACCAGGAAGGGCTCATTGAGATTTAAAATCTCTTTTTCAAGAGCGTCCTGGCCAAGATAGGTAGCGCCAAGTCATTACAAAAATTACAGACAAACAACATGAAAAACTACAAGTAATCTAGTAAAAACCATAGAATTCACAAGAATATAACAAAATCAAAAACAGCAAATTAAAAACATTGACATGTCAGGGAATCAGTCTCAAGATCATTCATCAGTGATTTAAAAATACCAATCGGGACAAGTTCTTCCAGTTTAAAAGTATTTTGTAAGGCGTTCCAAGACGATGGCGCAGAGTACATAAAAGCCCTTTTACCAAATTCAGTTCGGACATTTGGAACAGTTAGCAGGATAAAGTCCTGCGAATGAAGAGAGTACCCACCACATTTCTGAACAATAAAAATGCTCAAATTAAAAGGTAGTAAACCCAAAATGGCTTTGTAAATAAAAGTATACCAGTGACTGAGCCTACGAGTGACTAGAGAAGGCCAGCCAACCCTGGTATATAAAGTGCAGTGGTGCGTAAGGGTTTTGCAATTTAAAATAAATCTCAAAGTGCCATGGTAAAGGGTGTCAATTGATCTCAAACACTGAGCGGAAGCATTCATATATAAAATATCCCCATAGTCAAGTAAAGGCATAAATGTAGCTGATACTAGCCTCCTGGCTTCAAAAGAAAAACAAGCCTTATTCCTAAAATAAAATCCTAATTTCAGCTTCAATTTTTTTGTAAGTTGTTGAATATGCATTTTAAAAGAGAGGCCATCATCAATCAAAATTCCAAGATATTTATATGAGGTTACAACCTCAATCTCCTTGCCCTGACAGGTAGTAATAGGTGAAAGGTTCAGAGGTCTATTTCTTGCTTTAGAAAACACCAGTAGTTTAGTTGTGTCAGTATTGAGGATAAGCTTCAATTGACACAAGGTATGTTGAATAGTATAAAAAGCAGTTTGCAAGTTCTGGAAAGCTTTTGTAAGAGATGAAGCACAACAGTAAATAACAGTATCATCAGCATAAAAATGAAGTTGTGCATTTTGGACATTTTTGTCTAAACTATTTATATAAATAGTGAATAAGAGAGGATCAAGTACAGAGCCTTGGGGCACACCATTTAAGACAGACAATTTAACAGACCTAAGCCCATCAAATTGAGTGCACTGAGTTCTATCAGACAGATAGTTAACAAAACATGCAACTGCATGCTCTGAAAGACCTACACTCGACAATCTCTGCCTTAGTATAGCATGATCAACTGCATCAAAAGCCTTAGAGAGATCAATAAAAAGTGAGACACAATGCTGTTTTTTGTCAAGAGCTTCAGTGATATCATTTAAAACCTTCATGGCTGCTGTAATTGTGCTATGCTTCTTCCTGAAGCCCGATTGGTTTCTCTACTATTATTCTGGCATTTCACATTCTTAAAATGAAGTGGTGATCCTAACTGACCTAAGACAGGGAATTTTTACTAGGATTAAATGTCAGGAATTGTGAAAAACTGAGTTTAAATGTATTTGGCTAAGGTGTATGTACATTACTGTATGTATACCTGGGTATTGTTTTTCAACAGGAAATGTACAAATAAATAGCTGTAGAGAATCTTTAACCCATTTGACGGGGACGATCATCTCTATAGTCCTTTAAGTGTTTCCCCATAGAGAGTTCAGCTACTTTGTTGTTAGAACTCAGTGCTTCTAATGGCCTAGTTCCCCCAACACACAAGGAAAGAACAGAGTTTCTACAATTTGAGAAAATGAAACCTGTGTCTTTTCATCAGAGCGGGCCTATTTCACACACATTATCCCAACTGGCACCTTCATAAGAGGAGAGTGCGAGCCAATGTGATTGGTTCGCCTGGGGCAATACACTTGAAGCCAGAGGGTCAATGAGTTTGGGTTATGAAACCCTCCATTCAGCCTCTGTTGAATCCTCAATCTGAAAACTCAAGGATGTTGGGTAATACCTCCTAATTCATCTGTGTCCTATTCAGAGCTTCTGTTTGGTGATATGGAGAAATGACACTTAGCTGTAAATGGGGCCCTTTGTTTGCATACGCAGGCCGAGCAGGATGACTGTGGGTATGGGGGAGGGGGAGGGGGGAGGGTGGGTGTGTAATCTAGAATGTGTGTGTGTGTGTGTACGTTAGTGTTTGTTTTGCGTGCTGTGTGTGTCTAGCGTTTCGCTATATGCCCGTCGTGTGGTGTCTCGCTGTGCATTCATGTACGGTGTTTGTATGTTCTCACGGTGGCGTTTGTTGTTTAAGGGAGGTCTTATGATAAGTGACTGCTTCATCGCGCGTTAGATTCCCACTGTAATTCAGTCAACATCACTGTCGCATTGACAAATGGGTTTTGGTCAATGCAAATATATGTAAAGGGAGAAGTTTAAGCTGAAAGTAAAAAAAAAACAGGGGTGTCAATGTTAATGTAAGGTTTTGGAATAACTAGTTCAGACTAGGCTGAACTATTGGACTGTCACTGACGCTATGAGATTGAGGACAGGGGTGAGGGGAATGGGGGGGGGGGTTCCAGTTCATGGCTGTACATTTCTCTCCGGGGCAGACTTTCATTTCCTCCTCCACTCCTCTCTATCCCCTCGTTCGTTCACTCCTCCGCTCCCCTCGTTCCTCTCATTACCCTGGGCGCGTGGCGCTCCCCCTCTCCCTCCCTTTCCTCCCTCCATCCCTCGCTGGCGGCCTGGCTTTCTTCTCTTATTAATTGGGTTTCGTTACATTAAGCCCCCTGGCCAAAAGGCCATCCTGCCAATAAAACGTTCAATTTTTAACACTTCACCGAGAGCTGGGCTGGCTGACTGACTTTCTGGGGGTTCAAACCACTCTGGGAATAGTAATTGGTTATTTATTTAAACTTCACCCGGGTTGGTAGTGTGTTTTGGTGGAGAGGTAGAGGAGAGTGGCGGTCCCTTTCTTTCTGTGGCCTATAAACGGAGAGACACTGGGAGGGGGCCGTTTTTTGAGCGAGTGTGTTTGCTCACCTTTGTTGTGAAAAGGTCAGGCATTCCACACACACAGAGCCACTTAGAGGGAACACCTGGCCAGACTATGTATGTCCCCATAGGGCTTTAGTATGCCCCACGCCCACTGTTCTCTCTATCTAATGCCTTTGTGTTCACAGCTTTTTACAGTAGCCCTGTACGGAGTCATCAGTGGCACTGTGTCTGAGAACAAGTGTTTAAACAAGCTAGGAGAGGCAGGATCTGGGCTGGTTTTGCTCTCGTCTGGTTGATCTCCCGTTCTTTACTTTCTGAGAGACTAATATCTGAGAAAGACTGAAATCATTTCAGTAGAGGCTGAAGTGTCATGTCAATCTAGTCTACATTAATGTACTGTATGTATACACTGTGATGTTCCTCTGTACTGTATGTATGCACTGAGATTTTCCTCTGTACTGTATGTATACACTGTGATTTTCCTCTGTACTGTATGTATACACTGAGATTTTCCTCTGTACTGTATGTACACAGTGATTTTCCTCTGTACTGTATGTATGCACTGAGATTTTCCTCTGTACTGTATGTATACACTGAAATTTTCCTCTGTACTGTATGTACACAGTGATTTTCCTCTGTACTGTATGTATGCACTGTGATTTTCCTCTGTACTGTATCTATACACTGTTGTTTTCCTCTGTACTGTATGTATGCAGTGTAATTTTCCTCTGTACTGTATGTATACACTGTGATATTCCTCTGTACTGTATGTATGCACTGTAATTTTCCTCTGTACTGTATGTATACACCGTGATATTCCTCTGTACTGTATGTATACACTGTGATATTCCTCTGTACTGTATGTATGCACTGTAATTTTCCTCTGTACTGTATGTATACACCGTGATATTCCTCTGTACTGTATGTATACACTGTGATATTCCTCTGTACTGTATGTATGCACTGTGATTTTCCTCTGTAATGTATGTATTTACATTGATTGTCCTCTAACATGCTAGTATGTGCTGACTGACTCATAGACAGATTGTGTGTAGCTTGTCATCAAACAGTCCTGCCTGAAACACAGACCAAAAGGTCACGTGTGGTCAAGCAGGTGTGCAGCAATCCAGACATCTGGATAACGCAGCGGGAATATGTGTGTGAACTGGCCAAGGAAAGTAATAGTCAAGCTAACCAGAACATTAACCTAACGTAAAAGAAAGGCCTGAGCGCGCTATGACGAAACCGGAAGCATCCGGTTTTCAGGCTTCACCTCTTCTCTGCTTTCCCTCTGAGGGTGGCAACACATTCTGTTGTCTGTGGTTATACCTTTGATCTCGCTCTCTCTGTCTGTCTGTGTCTCTTTCTGTGTGTGTATTTACAGTGGTGTTTGTTCTTCACTGCTTGCCTTTGTGGCAACAGGTCACATATTTCTCTCTCTCTCTCTCTCTCTCTCTCTCTCTCTCTCTCTCTCTCTCTCTCTCTCTCTCTCTCTCTCTCTCTCTCTCTCTCTGAGAGTACGTTCAGGTGTGGCTGGTAAAGGGCCCTGGCTGCAGAACTGCCACTTTAGTCTCTCCGTACTCGACGGTTTGTGGAAATGCCTCACGTGGTTCCGACGCACACTCAATTGTAGCTACGGGCACACTGAGTCCTCATTGCATATAAATTACAGAAGTAGGAAGCGATTGTTATAAACTTCCCCATTTTTTCGTTTTCCCTCCCCCCTCACTTGGCAGACGAGGGATAATTGAGTGGAGCACAAAAGGCAAGTGGTGGGGGGGAGAAGAGTTAGAGATGCCAAGCAGGCAGTAGGGGAAGGAAAGGTGGTGGGGGGTGGAGAATCCCTTCCCATCTGAGACTGTACGACAGGGTTAGCCAACTGTCGACTAGCGCTGTACACGATGCAAGGGAAGGGGTGGCGATATCAGTGTTAGGCATTAGGGTTAGCAGTGTGCTTAAGGTTAGGTTTAAAATCAGATTCTAGGACTTTGTGACTGTGTCGCCTAGTGACCACTGCAGAGCTGCCTCCAGAACCAGATTCACGACTAAAAAGTTAGTTATTTCCACTTTATAATGTCAAACTTGATTTATCCTTACTGAAAATGTATCAACCCCTACAAAAATTACAATTTAATTATAATCCACATAATAATTCACATTTCCTGTTGCTGCAGGATTATTTTCCCGTATGAGAAACGGATCAAATTAAGATGGGACATCTGTATATCCATGCAGGTATACACACATACATTCACAAGCACACACTTACACACACACACAAATATGCACTTGTGTGCACAGACACACTGATCTGTACCAGCAGAATGACTACGCTCCCTCACAATGGTACCCATACTAGATCCTGACTCTGTGTGGAATATAACCTTAAGTCTAACAGCAGTGGGGTCACCCAGGAAAAGAGCTGGGCTGTATCTGACCACCAATCCATCTAACCTCCTTCACACAAGACACAAGTTTCCTTTACCCAAGCAGCACCCCCCATTTGTGGCACACACACACACACACACACACACACACACACACACACACACACACACACGCACACACACACACACACACACACACACACACACACACACACACACACACACACACACACACACACACACACAGAGCAGCACGCCAAGGCATTGAGCCTCCCTGTTCTGTTACAAAGCAAAGCGTTGGCGCTAGGGTTTCTCCTCTCAAACACCGTGGCTCTCTGCCAGCTCCAGTTCCGCGCAATGAATTTCTTTTCAAACCACATCTGAGGCCGCTTGAAAATGGCCCGGCCAAGCCTGGTTATAAAATTCTCAAACGGAACGTTTATTTCCAAATCCGTGCCCTCTCTCTGTCTCTGTGTGTGAAATATGAATAGAAAAGAGAACCTAAGCCTATTTCTTCCCTAACATTAAAAAAAGACCGCTGTCGCCACAGTTTGAGCCATCGTCATGGGGGATAAGAAGGGGCGATCAAATCGCGGCGACATTGCATGACCCTCCACGGTCATGGTCAAGTCAGAGCTGTGCAACCACTTCCTCTAACAGCTTAGTACAAAAGTATTTTTTTGAAATCTCTTTTTTGTAAACTTGAAGCAGGGAGTGGTTTAAAGGAAGGAAAGTGCGGCTAATCCATAAGAAACCACCTGAATTAATAAAGTTTTAAAATGGCAGCTCCTTCAGTTGTGCCCGGTCACCTCCAATGACTTGTTTTCTGGGGGAACAGAAATACCCCTTCCTTCTCCTTGTGCAAGTCAAGTCCCCAAAACTCTCTGTGTCCATTTAATATTGTGACAATTTAGCGTTTTATTTTGGCATCTGTATACAGACATCTTGGTGCTATGGTTTAGGTAGAGGATGGTGCTGGCTAGTAGTGGGCTATGATTTAGGTAGAGGATGGTGCTGGCTAGTGGTGGTGCTATGGTTTAGGTAGAGGATGGTGCTGGCTAGTAGTGGGCTATGGTTTAGGTAGAGGATGGTGCTGGCTAGTAGTGGGCTATGGTTTAGGTAGAGGATGGTGCTGGCTAGTAGTGGGCTATGGTTTAGGTAGAGGATGGTTCTGGCTAGTAGTGGAGCTATGGTTTAGGTAGAGGATGGTGCTGGCTAATAGTGGTGTATGGTTTAGGTAGAGGATGGTGCTGGCTAATAGTGGTGTATGGTTTAGGTAGAGGATGGTGCTGGCTAATAGTGGTACTATGGTTTAGGTACAGGATGGTGCTGGCTAGTAGTGGGCTATGGTTTAAGTGGAGGATGGTGCTGGCTAGTAGTGGGCTATGGTTTAGGTAGAGGATGGTGCTGGCTAATAGTGGTGTATGGTTTAGGTAGAGGATGGTTCTGGCTAGTAGTTGGCTATGGTTTAGGTAGAGGATGGTGTTGGCTAGTAGTGATGCTATGGTTTGGTAGAGGATGGTGCTGGCTAGTAGTGGTGCTATGGTTTAGGTAGAGGATGGTACTGGCTAGTAGTTGGCTATGGTTTAGGTAGAGGATGGTGCTGGCTAGTAGTGGTGCTATGCTTTAGGTAGAGGATGGTACTGGTTAGTAGTGGACTATGGTTAAGGTAGAGGATGGTGTTGGCTAGTAGTGATGCTATGGTTTGGTAGAGGATGGTGCTGGCTAGTAGTGGTGCTATGTTTTAGGTAGAGGATGGTGCTGGCTAATAGTGGTGTATGGTTTAGGTAGAGGATGGTGTTGGCTAGTAGTGGGCTATGGTTTAGGTAGAGGATGGTGCTGGCTAGTAGTGGACTATGGTTTAGGTAGAGAATGGTGCTGGCTAATAGTGGTGTATGGTTTAGGTAGAGGATGGTGCTGGCTAATAGTGGTACTATGGTTTAGGTACAGAATGGTGCTGGCTAGTAGTGGTGCTATGGTTTAGGTAGAGCATGGTTCTGGCTAGTAGTGGAGCTATGGTTTAGGTAGAGGATGGTGCTGGCTAGTAGTGGGCTATGGTTTAAGTAGAGGATGGTGCTGGCTAGTAGTGGGCTATGGTTTAGGTAGAGGATGGTGCTGGCTAGTAGTGGGCTATGGTTTAGGTAGAGGATGGTGCTGGCTAATAGTGGTGTATGGTTTAGGTAGAGGATGGTGCTGGCTAATAGTGGTGTATGGTTTAGGTAGAGGATGGTGTTGGCTAGTAGTGGGCTATGGTTTAGGTAGAGGATGGTGCTGGCTAGTGGCTAATAGTGGTGCTATGGTTTGGGTAGAGGATGGTGCTGGCTAGTAGTGGAGCTATGGTTTAGGTAGAGGATGGTTCTGGCTAGTAGTGGAGCTATGGTTTAGGTAGAGGATGGTGCTGGCTAGTAGTGGGCTATGGTTTAAGTAGAGGATGGTGCTGGCTAGTAGTGGGCTATGGTTCAGGTAGAGGATGGTGCTGGCTAAAAGTGGTGTATGGTTTAGGTAGAGGATGGTGCTGGCTAGTAGTGGGCTATGGTTTAGGTAGAGGATGGTGCAGGCTAGTTGCTAGTAGTCGAGCTATGGTTTAGGTAGAGGATGGTGCTGGCTATTAGTGGTGCTATGGTTTAGGTAGAGGATGGTGCTGGCTAGTAGTGATTCTATGGCTTAGGTAGAGGATGGTACTGGCTTGTGGCTATTAGTGGGCTATGGTTTAGGTAGAGGATGGTGCTGGCTAGTAGTGGTGCTATGTTTTAGGTAGAGGATGGTACTGGCTAATATTGATGCTATTGTTTAGGTAGAGGATGGTGCTGGCTAGTAGTGGTGCTTTGTTTTAGGTAGAGGATGGTTCTGGCTAATAGTGGTGTATGGTTTAGGTAAAGGATGGTCCTGGCTAGTAGTGATGCTATGGTTTAGGTAGAGGATGGTTCTGGCTAGTAGTGGTGCTATGGTTTAGGTAGAGGATGGTGTTGGCTAGTAGTGATGCTATGGTTTGGTAGAGGATGGTGCTGGCTAGTCGTGGTGCTATGGTTTATGTAGAGGATGGTGCTGGCTAGTAGTGGGCTATGGTTTAGGTAGAGGATGGTGCTTGCTAGTGGCTAGTAGTGGTGCTGTGGTTTAGGTAGACGATGGTACTGGCTAGTACTGATGCTATGGTTTGGTAGAGGATGGTGCTGGCTAGTCGTGGTGCTATGGTTTATGTAGAGGATGGTGCTGGCTAGTAGTGGGCTATGGTTTAGGTAGAGGATGGTACTTGCTAGTGGCAAGTAGTGGTGCTGTGGTTTAGGTAGAGGATGGTACTGGCTAGTAGTGATGCTGTGGTTTGGTAGAGGATGGTGCTGGCTAGTAGTGGTGCTATGGTTTAGGTAGAGGATGGTGCTGGCTAGTAGCGGTGCTATGGTTTAGTCAGAGGATGGTGCTGGCTGGTGGCTAGTAGTGGTGCTATGGTTTAGGTAGAGGATGGTACTGGCTAGTAGTGGTGCTATGGTTTAGGTAGAGGATGGTGCTGGCTAGTAGTGGGCTATGGTTTAGGTAGAGGATGGTCCTGGCTAGTGGTGGGCTATGGTTTAGGTAAAGGATGGTCCTGGCTAGTAGTGGTGCTATGGTTTGGGTAGAGGATGGTGCTGGCTAGTAGTTGGCTATGGTTTTGGTAGAGGATGGTTCTGGCTAGTAGTGGTGCTATGGTTTAGGTAAAGGATTGTACTGGCTAGTTGCTAGTAGTGGGCTATGGTTTAGGTAGAGGATGGTGCTGGCTAGTAGTGGTGCTATGTTTTAGGTAGAGGATGGTACTGGCTAATATTGATGCTATTGTTTAGGTAGAGGATGGTGCTGGCTAGTAGTGGGCTATGGTTTAGGTAGAGGATGGTACTGGCTAGTGGCTAGTAGTTGTGCTATGGTTTAGGTAGAGGATGGTGTTGGCTAGTAGTGGTGCTATTGTTTAGGTAGAGTATGGTGCTGGCTAGTCGTGGTGCTATGGTTTAGGTAGAGGATGGTGTTGACAAGTAGTGGTACTGTGGTTTAGGTAAAGGATGGTCCTGGCTAGTAGTGGTGCTATGGTTTAGGTAGAGGATGGTGCTGGCTAGTAGTGATGCTATGGTTTAGGTAGAGGATAGTTCTGGCTAGTAGTGGTACTGTGGTTTAGGTAAAGGATGGTCCTGGCTAGTAGTGGTGCTATGGTTTAGGTAGAGGATGGTGCTGGCTAGTAGTGGTGCTATGGCTTAGGTAGAGGATGGTACTGGCTAGTGGCTAGTAGTGGGCTATGGTTTAGGAAGAGGATGGTGCTGGCTAGTGGCTAGTAGTGGAGCTATGGTTTAGGTAGAGGACGGTGCTGGCTAGCGGTGGTGCTATGGTTTAGGTAGAGGATGATGCTGGCTAGTAGTGGGCTATGGTTTAGGTAGAGGATGGTGCTGGCTAGTCGTGGTGCTATGGTTTATGTAGAGGATGGTGCTGGCTAGTAGTGGGCTATGGTTTAGGTAGAGGATGGTGCTGGCTAGTAGCGGTGCTATGGTTTAGTCAGAGGATGTTGCTGGCTAGTAGCGGTGCTATGGTTTAGGTAGAGGATGGTGCTGGCTAATGGCTAGTAGTGATGCTATGTTTTAGGTAGAGGATGGTACTGGCTAATAGTGGTGTATGGTTTAGGTAAAGGATGGTCCTGGCTAGTAGTGGTGCTATGGTTTAGGTAGAGGATGGTTCTGGCTAATAGTGGTGTATGGTTTAGGTAAAGGATGGTCCTGGCTAGTAGTGATGCTATGGTTTAGGTAGAGGATGGTTCTGGCTAGTAGTGGTGCTATGGTTTAGGTAGAGGATGGTGTTGGCTAGTAGTGATGCTATGGTTTAGGTAGAGGATGGTGCTGGCTAGTAGTGGGCTATGGTTTAGGTAGAGGATGGTACTGGCTAATAGTGGTGTATGGTTTAGGTAGAGGATGGTTCTGGCTAGTAGTGGAGCTATGGTTTAGGTAGAGGATGGTGCTGGCTAGTAGTGGGCTATGGTTTAGGTAGAGGATGGTGCTGGCTAGTAGTTGTTCTATGGTTTAGGTAGAGGATTGTGCTGGCTAGTAGTGGAGCTATTTTTTAGGTAGAGGATGGTGCTGGCTAGTAGTGGGCTATGGTTTAGGTAGAGGATGGTACTGGCTAATAGTGATGCTATGGTTTAGGTAGATGATGTTGCTGGCTAGTAGTGGGCTATGGTTTAGGTAGAGGATGGTCCTGGCTAGTGGCTAGTAGTTGTGCTATGGTTTAGGTAGAGGATGGTGCTGGCTAGTAGTGGGCTATGGTTTAGGTAGAGGATGGTGCTGGCTAGTAGTGGTGCTATGGTTTAGGTAGAGAATTGTGTTGGCAAGTAGTGGTACTGTGGTTTAGGTAGAGGATGGTCCTGGCTAGTAGTGGTGCTATGGTTTAGGTAGAGGATGGTGCTGGCTAGTAGTTGGCTATGGTTTTGGTAGAGGATGGTACTGGCTAGTAGTGGGCTATGGTTTTGGTAGAGGATGGTTCTGGCTAGTAGTGGTGCTATGTTTTAGGTAGAGGATGGTACTGGCTAATAGTGATGCTATGGTTTAGGTAGATGATGGTGCTGGCTAGTAGTGGGCTATGGTTTAGGTAGAGGATGGTGCTGGCTAGTAGTTGGCTATGGTTTTGGTAGAGGATGGTACTGGCTAGTAGTGGGCTATGGTTTTGGTAGAGGATGGTTCTGGCTAGTAGTGGTGCTATGGTTTAGGTAAAGGATTGTACTGGCTAGTTGCTATTAGTGGGCTATGGTTTAGGTAGAGGATGGTGCTGGCTAGTAGTGGTGCTATGTTTTAGGTAGAGGATGGTACTGGCTAATATTGATGCTATTGTTTAGGTAGAGGATGGTGCTGGCTAGTAGTGGTGCTTTGTTTTAGGTAGAGGATGGTACTGGCTAATAGTGATGCTATTGTTTAGGTAGATGATGGTGCTGGCTAGTAGTGGTGCTATGGTTTAGGTAGAGGATGGTACTGGCTAGTAGTGGGCTATGGTTTCGGTAGAGGATGGTGCTGGCTAGTAGTGGACTATGGTTTAGGTAGAGGATGGTGCTGGCTAGTAGTGGTGCTATGGTTTAGGTAGAGGATGGTACTGGCTAGTAGTGGGCTATGGTTTAGGTAGAGGATGGTGCTGGCTAGTAGTGGTGCTATGGTTTAGGTAGAGGATGGTCCTGGCTAGTAGTGGTGCTATGGTTTAGGTAGAGGATGGTGCTGGCTAGTAGTGGTGCTATGGTTTAGGTAGAGGATGGTGCTGGCTAGTAGTGGTGCTATGGTTTAGGTAGAGGATGGTGCTGGCTAGTAGTGGACTATTGTTTAGGTAGAGGATTTTGCTGGCTAGAAGTGGGCTATGGTTTAGGTAGTGGATGGTGCTGGTTAGTAGTGGAGCTATGGTTTAGGTAGAGGATGGTACTGGCTAGTGGCTAGTAGTGGTCCTATGGTTTAGGTAGTTGATGGTGCTGGCTAGTAGTGATGCTATGGTTTAGGTAGAGGATGCATATGTGCCTCCTAGATTCAGTAAAGGCTGTGTCGGTCACAGAAGCCCCCAGGTTTCCCCTGGTGGATTTAAACTTAAGGACGGCACACAATGGAAGCACAGTTTATTAAGAAGTTGAGGGAAATGGGCTGTGACAGCTGCAACTGGGAGAGCACAAAAGAGGTCTTCTCCAATATGGTGGAGGCAAGGGCGTTTCAAAAGCTCCTCGGCTTTCTCAGGTGCCAGAGAGGCCGTCAGCAAGTGGGCTGTGTTGGTTTTCTGCCATGGGATGGAGCTGGAGATATAGGGGGAAGTGTGTGCACGGGTTTGTGTGTGTACCTGCATCAATGACTGCATGCTTGTTATATTGTCTCATTTATATGGTTTAGGATTCTCTCTCTGTCTCTCTCTATCTCTCTCTCTCCTCTCTCTCTCTCTCTCCATCCTCACTCTTTCTCCCTCTGTCAGAAAAGAGAACCCGAAGACTGGAGAGCTTAAATGAAAATCCTACATCCAGGTTCTTATCTCGTTCCCGCAGGGAAGCAAATGTGAGCTGAAAGGCGTAACAATTAAGAGAAGAGGGGTGAGGATGGTATAATTTTAGCCCCAGCTAGTACAGGCATGTCCCTGGCTGCTCCAGGCCCAATTCAGGCCCTCTACTTGGGAGTCCTCTTCGGTCCTCAGCCTGGTGGGATAAAGTGCCATTAAAGCTATTCCAACACACAGATTATCCCCTGACCTTTGACCCTGGCTGACCTGGGTTCTCCTGGGCTTGAGACGTCAGGACTGTAGAGCCAGGGTTTAGGGACTAATTAGTTGCTATGAGTGAGCTAATTTTGTTTGAAGTTGGATTTAGATAATTTTTTTGTAGTTGATGCTCACTCTATTTTTGATCGGAAGTCCTTTTTTGGGTGTTTTTCATTACTATGCAAATTAGTTCTAAAAATGTTGTACTATTTTGAGGCAGGATCCAACATTACGTAAGAGGTGGTCAAGCCAAACGTACTTGATATGTTGATGATGGTGTGTGTGTGTGTGTGTGTGTGGCGTGTGTGTGTGTGTGTGTGTGTGTGTGTGTGTGTGTGTGTGTGTGAGAGAGAGAGAGAGAGAGAGAGAGCAAAAGAGAGAGGGCTGGAGACCTGGGGGTCTTGATGCTTAACCAGGCTCCGGAATCTGACACACATGAAGGCCCTTTTAGTAAGGTGTGCATAGCTGAGATCCACCCCACCCTACTGCTAAACCCCTGGTTAGGACATTCCCAGAGGGGGTAGGGGGAGAGGTTGTAGTTTGGTGCCGGTCTGTGAGGGGTCCGGTCCGGCAACACAGGAAATTCCAGGGGGAGTTGTGGCCTTGCCAAAAATGTGCATGCTGAGAATGTCACCTTAGCACGAATCGCCTCGCTGCAAATCAAGCCAATGAAAGTCACCTAGTGGTGTTATTTAATTCAGCTTTTATTTATTTCATCACATTCCCAGTGGGTCATAAGTTTACATACACTCAATTAGTATTTGGTAGCATTGCCTTTAAATTGTTTAACTTGGGACAAAGGTTTCGGGTAGCCTTCCACAAGCTTCCCACAATAAGTTGGGTGAATTTTGGCCCATTCCTCCTGGCAGAGCTGGTGTAACTGAATCAGGTTTGTAGGCCTCCTTGCTCGCACACACTTTTTCAGTTATTCCCACACATTTTCTATCGGATTGAGATCAGGGCTTTGTGATGGCCACTCCAATACCTTGACTTTGTTGTCCTTAAGCCATTTTGCCACAACTTTGGGAGTATGCTTGGGGTCATTGTCCATTTGGAAGACCTATTTGTAACCAAGCTTTAACTTCCTGACTGATGTCTTGAGATGTTGCTTCAATATATCCACATCATTTTCCTCCCGCATGATGCCATCTATTTTGTGAAGTGCACCAGTCCCTCTTGCAGCAAAGCACCCCCCACAACATGATGCTGCCACCCCCATGCTTCACGGTTGTGATGGTGTTCTTCGGCTTGCAAGCCTCCCCTTTTTCCTCCAAACATAACGATGGTCATTATGGCCAAACAGTTCTATTTTTGGTTTCATCAGAGGACATTTCTCCAAAAAGTACGATCTTTGTCCCCATGTGCAGTTACAAACCGTAGTCTCGCTTTTTTATGGCGGTTTTGGAGCAGTGGCTTCTTTCTTGCTGAGCGGCCTTTCAGGTTATGTCGATATAGGACTCGTTTTACTGTGGATATGGATACTTTTGTACCTGTTTCCTCCAGCATCTTCACAAGGTCCTTTGCTGTTGTTCTGGGATTTGATTTGCACTTCTCACACCAAAGTACGTTCATCTCTAGGAGACAGAACGCGTCTCCTTCCTGAGCGGTATGATGGCTGCGTGGTCCTATGGTGTTTAAACTTGCGTACTATTGTTTGTACAGATGAACGTGGTACCTTCAGGCGTTTAGAATTGCTCCCAAGGATGAACCAGATTTGTGGAGGTCTACATTGGTTTTGACTGATTTTCTTTTGATTTTTCCCATGATGTCAAGCAAAGAGGCACTGAGTTTGAAGGTAGGCCTTGAAATACATCCACAGGTACACCTCCAATTGACTCAAATTATGTAAATTAGCCTTTCAGAAGCTTCTAAAGCCATGACATCATTTCTGGAATTTTCAAGCTGTTTAATGGCATAGTCAATTTAGTGTATGTAAACTTATGACCCACTGGAATTGTGATACAGTGAATTATAAGTGAAATAATCTGTCTGTAAACAATTGTTGGAAAAATTACTTGTGTCATACACAAGTAGATGTCCTAACCGACTTGCCAAAACTATAGTTTGTTAACAAGAAATTTGTGGAGTGGTTGAAAAACGAGTTTTAATGACTCAAACCTAAGTGTATGTAAACTTCCGACTTCAACTGTATGTGTGTATATATATATATATATATATATATATATATATATATGTATTTATATGTATGTATGTTTGTTTGTTTGTTTGTTTAGGGATAGCATTTGTTATATGTGGGCAAGATTGGGTGTAGTCAAAATGCGTAGGATTGGTTGATGGATGACTTTCAGATCAAGCGTGTAGCCTTTTGAAATAGCATGCTATACGTTTACTCATCATTCTTATACACACCGGTATATATTTGATCGTTTTTTCAGACAAAGCCATATATCCTTTAGAAATGATGTTTTGACTCTGTTAGAAGCAGGTCCAGGGTCAGTGCTGGGTGCTCTGATTGTGAGTAGTAGATTTAGCATGGCTAAGCAGTACCATGTGTTCAGTGCTGTTGGAGCGTGTAAGCGGCTGGGGGGCTGGCCGGGTTGGAGGGGCGGGTTGGGGGGTGCAGACTTCTGTGAGTCAGCCTAGGGGTGGGGGGTGGTAGGGAAGGGGGTGCTGTGGCCAGACCACTGCTGACGTGATTAACCCTGCCTTTTGGTTCTACTGCAGACGTCTCTACAAGATCTCTCTCTCGTCCTCTCTCTCGTTCTCTCTCTCCTTCCCTTTCTTGTCCTCCTCTTTCAATTCTCTCTCTTTCAATTCAATTCAAGGGGCTTTATTGGCATGGGAAACATGTTCTTTCTCTCTCTCGTCCTCCTTCCCTCTCTTGTCATCCTTCCCTCTTTCTCTTGCCCTATCTTTTTCTCTCTCCATCACCCCTCTTCCATCGGCTCATCCCTCCTTCTCTCCTCCTTCCCTGGCTCTGGCTCTGTAATGAACTCCTCTTATTCACCGGCTAATGACTGCCTTTGATCTCACTGCTAAGACCTCTGCTCTAACTCTACCCTGTGGGGCTTTCTCTTCCACTCTCCCCCTTCTTTCCAACCCCCGCTTGCCCTTAGGCAGGAAATAGGGGTAGTACTCACTGACCACGGCTAAACAAAGTTTTGAGGTGGTTGGGGAAAGGCTGGAAGGGGAGTACATTGAGACCTGCCCTGCGGGAAGGTGTTTTATTTTTACTGTTCCATTAAAGCCCCCATGCAGTCTTTTTTAATATTATTTTTTTAGCATCACATATGTCTAATAAATCACTGTTTATTTCATGAATATAACTCAATGCCACTTGAGCAAAATATATTTGTAATCATTTATTTCCATGATCCTCCTTTTGCCATTGAAATGCTCAGTCTGATCGTGTGGGCGTGTTGATTCAAATGTAAATATATTTACATATACAACCCTGATTGGCGGATAAGATTGTTTAGAGACTCTAGAGCCTACCGCAGTTACCCCTTCAAAGTAGGAGGATACATATGCAAATAAAAGATTACTGGTCATTGGTTAGAATAATCAGATCAGATTGTGATGTCATGCCGTGGGCCAGAAACTCCATGCCACCTGAACAGGCTGAAATTCCAGGGTTTTTTCTCTCCAAAATCTCTCACACTAAAAGGGCATTTTCACAATTTCAGAGTCTTATTTCGACCTCATGGTGTGGAAATATAATTAAAAACAGGAAAATTGTGACTGCACCACCCCTTTCATCTTACCAGCTCCTGTGTGTGTGTGTGTGTGTGTGTGTGTGTGTGTGTGTGTGTGTGTGTGTGTGTGTGTGTGTGTGTGTGTGTGTGTGTGTGGTGTGTGTGTGTGTGTGGGGGGGGGGGGTTTTGTGGGCTACACAAATCACCAAACGGCTGTACCCTTGTCATTGAGAGAGGGCCGGGACTTGATTTAGCGCTGGAAAACATGTGGAAATGCTAGCTGCTAGCTGAATTGAGGAAGGTAAGTAATGCCTTGTTAATGTGTTCTGCCTCTCTCATGGTGTCCTCCTCTCTCTCTCCCTCTCCATTCCAGTCAATAAGGTCCGGTGGTGCAGCCGTCGCATGCGGTCCATCCGCTCACCCCCCTCATCAGTACAGCGACGAACATTCGCCCCCGGACCCCACTCCGGGACACCACCCCCAGGACATCAACCCCAAACAAGGTAGCCAATCAATGCCCCCCTCCCCTAAAGCAGTGGACATCATTAACCATGGTAACACAAAGGACACACATATTTTGTACACACATTTGTTTACATCCCTGTTAATGAGCATTTGTCTTTTGCCAAGATAATCCATCCACCTGACAGGTGTGGAATATCAAGAAGTTAATTAAACTGCATGACCATTACACACCTTGTGTTGGGGTCATTCAAAGGCCACTCTAAAATGTGCAGTTTTGTCACACAACACGATGCCACAGATGTCTCATGTTTTGAGGGAGCATGCAATTTGCACGCTGACTGCGGGAAATGTCCACCAGAGCTGTTGACAAGAATTCAATGTCCATTTCTCTACCATAAGACCCTCCAACGTCGTTTTAGAGAATTGGCAGTACGTCCAACCGGCCTCACAACCGCAGACCCATGTAACCACACAAGCCCAGGACCACCTGGACGGCTGATGAAACTGGGTTTGCACAACGAAGAATTGTCAGAAAACCGTCTCAGAGAAGCTCGTGCAGTTCTGCGTCGTAACCGACTTCATTGGGAAATGCTCACCCTGTGATGGCCTCTGGCCCGCTGGAGAAGTGGCTCTTCAGAGGTGAATCCCGGTCATCTGTACCGGGCAGATGGCGCCGTGTGGGTGAGCGGTTTGCTTACGTCAACATGTGCGCCCCATGGTGGCGGTGGGGTTATGGTTTGGACAGGCATAAGCTACGTACAACTAACACAGTTGCATTTTATCGATGGCATTTTGAATGCACAGAGATACCGTGACGAGATCCTGAGGCCCATGGTCGTGCCATTCATCCGCCGCCATCAACTCATGTTTCAGCATGATAATGCGTGGCCCATGTCGCAAGGATCTGTACACAATTCCTGGGAGCTGAAAATGTCCCAGTTCTTCCATGGCCTGTCTACTCACCAGACATGTCACCCATTGAGCATGTTTGGGAGGCTCCAGTTCCCGCCAATATCCAGCAACTTCGCACAGCCATTGAAGAGGAGTGGGACAACATTCCACAGGATACAATCAACAGCATGAGGCAAATGGTGGTCACACTAGATACTGACTAGGTTTCTGATCCATGCCCCTACTTTTTTTATTTTTATTAAAAGGTATCTGTGACCAACAAATGCATATTTGTATTCCCTGTCATGTGAAATCCATAGAATTTATTTCAATTGACAGATTTTCCTAATATGAACTTTAACTCTGTAAAATCGTTTGAAATTGTTGCCCATTTTTTATATTTTGTTCAGTGTAGTAAAGATTTTCACATCGCACCGTATTCATCACTACCATCTCCACAAAGAGACATGAAGCCAAAGCTATTCCTCAGAGGGAAATGTAACGTAGAAGTTCACCCAGCCCCCTACACAAGGTGGTTGGGTGACATTCTGTCTCAGAGAAAGAAAGTAGAACACCTTCCTCCACACAGCGTACCGCATCTCCCCACCTACCTGAATCAAGCAGAGAGCTCCTCAGACAGGCACGGCTGTCGGGGCCTTACCACACTGCACTGCTGAAAAACCGCTTTTCTTTCTTCTCTATCGTTCTTCTCTATCTTTCTCTACTCTTTTTTTACCCCTCCATTCGTCACATTATATAATACTATTTCCCTGTCTGTCTGAGTAAAAACGTCACAGTAAAACCCCTGACAGACTGTCTGTCTGAGTAAAAAACGTCACAGTAAAACCCTGACAGACTGTCTGTCTGGGTAAAAAACGTCACAGTAAAACCCCTGACAGACTGTCTGTCTGGGTAAAAACGTCACAGTAAAACCCCTACAGACTGTCTGTCTGAGTAAAAAACGTCACAGTAAAACCCCTGACAGACTGTCTGTTGAGTAAAACGTCACAGTAAAACCCCTGACAGACTGTCTGTCTGAGTAAAAAAACGTCACAGTAAAACCCCTGACAGACTGTCTGTCTGGGTAAAACGTCACAGTAAAACCCTGACAGACTGTCTGTCTGAGTAAAAAACGTCACAGTAAAACCCCTGACAGACTGTCTGTCTGGGTAAAAACGTCACAGTAAAACCCCTGACAGACTGTCTGTCTGGGTAAAAACGTCACAGTAAAACCCCTGACAGACTGTCTGTCTGGGTAAAAACGTCACAGTAAAACCCCTGACAGACTGTCTGTCTGGGTAAAAACGTCACAGTAAAACCCTGACAGGACTGTCTGTCTGGGTAAAAACGTCACAGTAAAACCCCTGACAGACTGTCTGTCTGGGTAAAAACGTCACAGTAAAACCCCTGACAGGCGCTAGAGCATAAAGGCAGTTGGAAAGCACAGGCACAGTCAGGGTGAGACTTTGGCAGAGCTTCATAAGTCTTGTACTGGTCTGGCCCCGGCCCTCCATATGCGCTCCCCTCCCCTCTCCTCCCCTCTTCCTTCCGGCTGCCACGCACCGGCCCCCCACTTAAAAGCAGGAGGCAGACCAGACAGGATGCGATGTGTGATGACGGAGCAGTTGAGTAAATAATCCAATATGGCCGCCATACACCAGATCTATCCAGACATTGTAGTGATCTTATGTACCTGTGCACAGCAGGACAACTGAATAGTGGATTTAGTGAAAGGCTGCATTTGTTCCAGAAAGTCATTCACTTCCCTTGTCGGCTACAGGATTTCTTTACAGTAATGCTTTCCATTAGGGCTTCGTTTTTTAAAACATTTTGGTCCTCATTTACAGTCCTCATACATTTTGGTCTGAGTAGTCCCCAGGGATTGAGTATGAGAGTTGATGATAAACATAGCACAGGATGGAGTTATATGAAGAAACCGCTGGAGGATATCCGCGTCTGAATCGACCCACACACTCCCATAGCCTGGACTGGTCCATGTAGAAGAGATCTGCTAGATGAATTAGCTGTAAATGAAGTCCCATGGCATTTCCAGGTCTAGATACTGTAGAAGAGATAAAGAAATGTAGGAAGCAGAGAGGGTAGTCTCTATCCATCTCTCCTCTCTCTCTCTCGTGCTTCTCTTTCGCTCTTTCTCTTACTCTTTCTATCACACTTTGCCTTCTGTTCTCTTGGCTCACCAGCTCTCTCGCTCACATTTTCATCAGCCAATCGACTCGCTGCACTCCATAGCGGGATCAGGACTTTGGATCTTCTCGGTTCATTATTTAAGAAATCATGGATGTTCTCATTATGGGTCCTAATAAGCTCTAATATGTGCCGGGCGGGTAACGTCGGATCAAAGGTCAAATTCCGGAGCCTTGAACAGACTTCAGACTTCACATTCTAATTTACAATGATAAAGATGTAACACTTAAAATATAATATTTAATACGATATCATATTTTGAAATACAAGTTATGTCTACAATGTGGGCAAGGTTATGAAAATGGTTCAGAAGCAAGGCTAGCTGGGTAAATGGTGGGGAGGATGTTGATGTGAGCGAGTAATTCCGCACCTTTTTAGTGCCTTGAGTGACAGTGTTAACACTGAAGCTCCCCTCACTCCATCTCTATCTCTCCCTTCCCTTCTGACTTTCCTATCTTTCACTACCTTCTCACTTTCCCTCCGCCCCATGCTCCTTACCCTTCCTTACATCCCCCATTCCTCTCTCTCACGCTCCCCCTCCTTTCGCTCCCTCCCCTTCCTTCCCTCCTTCCTAGTGCCCTACAGAGCACCTGAGACTGGGGGTGGTGAAGAAGTGGGCTGGGGGTGCTGGAATCCAGCGTTGCTACAGTGGCTTTGGAAGATAAGCCTCCTGTCTCTGCCGCTTGCGAAGGAGTTAGACCCCATCAGACTGCAGCCTGAGAAGAAAGAGGGGGGTGGAGAGAAGGGGGGGAGAGAAAAGCATGGATCCATCTGGGATTAGGAGATGGTGGTAATCTGGAGGCGGGGCCTTCTACACGGGCCTACACAGCACTCCCTTGACCATAGCTCCCAGTCTGACAGATCATTTACTAGGGTCCTTAATTTCCTTCACCCTCCCCCTCCTCCCTCTCTCCATCCTTCCATCCCAGTTTAACTTCTCGCCAGCCTCCACAACAAGCGGAGGTAGCTGAGAGCCCTTGACCTTGAAGCCCAAGAGGCCTAGCGTGATGAAGAGAGGGAGAGCTTAGCTGTGTTGAGGAGCCAGTGACAGGGCAGTGCCCCAGTGAATGCTCTCTCTAGGGAGCATTACAGGAAGCACAGAGAGAGACAGGCCTTAATGAACACTCTGACTGGAGGGACTGGAGGACTGGAGGGACTGGAGGGCTACATGGGGGACTAGAGGGACTGGAGGGCTACATGGGGGACTAGAGGGACTGGAGGGCTACATGGGGGGACTAGAGGAACTGGAGGGACTGGAGAGCTACATGGGGGGACTAGAGGGACTGGAGGGACTGGAGGGCTACATGGGGGGACTAGAGGGACTGGAGGGCTACATGGGGGGACTAGAGGGACTAGAGGGACTAGGGGGACTAGAGGGACTAGAGGGACTAGAGGGACTAGGGGGACTAGAGGGACTAGAGGGACTAGAGGGACTAGAGGGACTAGAGGGCTACATGGGGGGACTAGAGGGACTGGAGGGACTGGAGGGCTACATAGACTTGATGGACTGGAGGGCTACATGGGGACTAGGGGGACTGGAGGGCTACATGGGGACTAGGGGGACTGGAGGGCTACATGGGGACTGGAGGGCTACATGGGGACTAGAGGGACTGGAGGGACTGGAGGACTGGAGGCTACATGGGGGGACTAGAGGGACTGGAGGGCTACATGGGGACTAGAGGGGACTGGAGGGCTAACATGGGGGGACTAGAGGGACTAGAGGGACTAGAGGGATTAGAGGGACTAGAGGGACTAGAGGGATTAGAGGGACTAGAGGGACTAGAGGGACTAGAGGGCTACATGGGGATCTAGGGGACTGGAGGGCTACCTGGGGACTAGGGGGACTGGAGGGCTACATGTGGGGGGACTAGAGGGACTGGAGGGCTACATGGTGGGACTAGAGGGACTGGAGGGGTAGAGGGACTAGAGGGACTAGAGGGACTACATGGGGGACTAGAGGGACTAGAGGGACTTGGAGGCCTACATGGGGACTAGAGGACTGGAGGCCTACATGGGGGCAAATGTGAACCTTTCTGTAATCTGTTATAATAATACACACTTGGCACACAGCCACACACATGTACAGTTCATACACTGAATTCCAACGCTGCCTGGCACAGATGTCCCTTGTCATGTCAGTGACATGCAGATCAACCATTTCAAGATTGCCGAGAGAAACCATTCCAAAAGATGGGAGTGTACACGCACAACCCAAACATTCACGGTCATTAAATGTTCTAACAATAATTTACAGTATCAATAACAAGCAAGGCTCTAAACACTGTTACAATATGGTGTCTATTACAGCAACGTTTCAACAACGTTGGGACAACGCGTCATCTTCATGGTTGGGTCATTGAATGCATGTTCTGTTCCTTTTCATACAGGACAGTACCACTCATCCTGTCTCTCTACAGGCATGCAGCGGCATCACCCCGGGCCAGACATGACCAACTTCTACCCCCTCTCCCCTGGAGGAGTGGGACAGATCACGCCCCCACTAGGATGGTACGTTTAGGATGACCACACACACACACACACAACCACCCAATTGACAAGGGAAGATTGAGACCAACTATATACAGTACCATACATGTGGATCCATTGAGAAGAGTGACCCTACAGACAGACAGACAGACAGACAGACAGACAGACGACAGACAGACAGACAGACAGACAGACAGACAGACAGACAGACAGACAGGAATCCAGGCCTTGGACTCTGTCTCATCAGTGCCGTGGCCTCACCACACTGGTTCTCCCTGTGCCCAGCACATGTCCCATACGTGCTCACGCATATTCAGCTGTCTATTTAGCTGCTCAAAAGACTCTGCCTCTGAGCTGCACTATGTTGGTAGCTCTCGTATGAGGCCTCGCTCTCTCTCTCTCTCTCCCCTGGATTCTTTATTACCATATCTCTCTTTCCTTCTCATTTCTCTCACCCCCCTTCTCTGGTTGGTACATGCCAGGACAGTCCTGGTATAGACAGGAGAGGCTTTGGACCCAGATGCTTCCCTACTGTACTTTTCTCAAACATCTCTCCTGTGTTTTCTTTGAATATCTTTTAACTCTTATTTCACCTAGTGTGAGTATGTTGGGGAGAGAGAGAGGACGAGGTTCTAAAGTTAATGCATGGGTTCTTGTTCCAGTTCTCCCACCACATGGTCCCGGGTCCCCCCGGCCCCCACGCCACAGGGATCCCCCACCCGGCCATCGTCAACCCCCAGGTCAAACACGAGCCCCAGCACGACAACGACCTGATGACATGTGAGTCCCCCAAACAGTGGCCCTGTCTGGGTCCACTTCATACATGGCCAGCCGTGATTAGAGTGTGGGGGGCTCAAACAAACCCTCATACGTCCCTCTCTACTGTTACGCTGAAACACACATTCCTACCAAACACACCTCACTATTCTACTCCTCATGGTATTAGCAGCACATTGAGTTCAGGATACTTCCAGGTATTTGGCCACTCAACCACATGTTCCAACAACACAGCAGTCCAGCCTCCCTTCTCTCCTATCACCTTGATGTGAGGAGATAAGCAACAAGGGCCTCACAGAGCTGATAAGGGCCCCACTACGCTTCATTTGGCCCCTGGCATCACAACATGCATACCAACAGAGACACACACACACACACACACACACACACACACTCACACACACACACACACACACACACACACGCACACACACACACACACACACATACACACACACACACACAACACATACACACACACACACAGAGACACAAACACACACACACACACAGAGAAACAGAGAGACACACAGAGACAGAGACACACACACCACACACATCAAGGTCCTGTGGCGCTGGGGCTACTAAGTGATTGGCAGTGTGTGTGCTGGGGGGAAGGTTTAGTTGCCATTACTGGTGAAGTAATCTCTCTCTCCGCTTGAAAGCTCCAAGACTGTATGACTGTACATGATTAAAGACTCCTGGCAACGCCTCGCACGCACACACCCTCGTCCCCCTCTTCTTCTTTTAGCACCGCCGCCGTTCCTCCTTCTTCTTTACCTCTCCCTTGTTCTTTTCTCGCCAATTGTTTTGCCAGGAAGCCTCAGCACCAGGATCAGAGGAAGGAGCAGGAGCCCAAGAGACCCCACATCAAGAAGCCGCTGAATGCCTTCATGCTGTACATGAAGGAGATGAGGGCCAACGTGGTGGCCGAGTGCACGCTCAAGGAGAGCGCCGCCATCAACCAGATCCTGGGACGGAGGGTACGTATGGGAGAACCCAGGATAGAGCACCCTGACTGGGATGGAGAACGGTTAACCGCCCCCTGTTCTGTAGTCAAGGGTCTGAAACCTTGACAATGTGATGATGTGTGCTAGGGAAATGGCCATAAGACACCATTTGTGTTCTTGTGTTAACCATAACCACCTGACAGCATCTCTCGTTCAGCTAGAGGGCTTCGAGATCACAGAAATAGAATCCATAGGCGGGCCTCCCCATGCAAATCATGGAAGAGTGCAATAATGTTATATGATGTACTGTTTTCTTTTTGTTTCGTATGTAACGTAAGTGCCTTAATGCGTTTGGACCCCAGGAAGAGCAGCTGCTGCCTTGGCAACAGCTAATGAGGATCCCTAATAAATTCAAATACAAATGATGTCATAATGGGTGGACTGGTTAGAGGTTCAAGCCCTTTCTCTGGATCCGCTTTCTATGTTTGAGATGTTCCTTCAACTCTTCTACATCAAGGTCCTTCAAGGGACTAATCCCGATGACCATGTCCTTGTCCTAGCCTGTTACTTCCCCTCATCAGACAGATCCACTTCCTACCTGACTGACTAGCGGACGTTCCACCAAATTGGCTTTTTCTTCAAACTTACCGTAGATAATAATAGTGTGGTTTGGAAATGACAAAATGTGTTCCTTTTGAGAATGGGAGTAGAAGAAAGTGAATGAGAAAGAGACCAATAGAACGTGTTGAAAGTCTTAACAGAAAGCCCTGGTGGTTGGGCCAGCCAGCCACAGCAAAGCTCTGTTTGCGGCCTGTGTTTGGTAATTGCCCGCTGACATAGTTTGAAGCAAAAGCGCCGCTAAATTAGAACCAGTGTTTTGATATGAAATCAAAGTATTTTTTTCTCTCTCTTTCTCTCTCTCTCTTCTCCTCTCTGCCCATATGCTAATCTCTTCATCATGTTCGCCCCCTTTAAAAACAAAAATGATTCCCTATTTTTTTTTACAAGCGTTTGTACATTTTTATAAAGGATTTTTTCTGTAGCAAAACACTAGCACCATGTCTTTGGAGGGATCTTTGGAGGGAACTTTGGAAACTTGAAAGTGCAGACCCGTAATTGACTGTGTGCTGTTTTTCCTTTTTTCTCTCTCGTACTGAATCAGTGGCATGCCTTATCCAGAGAAGAGCAAGCTAAGTATTACGAATTAGCCCGCAAGGAACGGCAGCTCCACATGCAGCTCTACCCAGGCTGGTCTGCCAGAGATAATTATGTAAGTATCATATAGAAACGGATTGGCAGCGGAGAGGTGTGTTGTGTGTGTGATTTTGTCAACTGGGATTGTATTTTTCTGGCCGGGGTTCAAATAGTATTTGAAATCTTTCAATTACTTTTGAGTGTTTGGAGTGCTAGATGAGCAGGGTTTGCACTTTTGGGGCTATTCCATTGGTCATATTTAGCCAGCAAGGTTGATCACGCACCGCTAAAGTATTTAAAAGATTGAAATGCTCTTTGAACCCAGGCCTGTTCAGTTTTGATGTGGGCTATATGTTGTTTGAAATTCAGAACAGTAGCTAGTATTCTGTGTTAGATTCCTAAAGACAATGCTAGCAACAACACTCTAATAAACTAGCCTTTTCCATGATAATGGTGTCCATTTTTAGCTGCTATGCTACAGCCTAATGTGTAATTCATAGCACTCTACTTCCATGCTATTATACCACCATAAAGGATTCTAGTATCAGACTCAGTATTATGCGATGCTGAGAATAGTGGCCTGTGATGGTGCTGCCAGTCTTTGATGTTCCGTATCAACATGGAAGCCTTGGATATGTAAACAGAGTTGATGCCCCTACCCAGGGGCGTAGACACTTAGTGACGAGTAGATTACTGTGTGATTTCAGATGGCACAGCAACAAGATGTGTTGTGTGTGTGTGTCAGGGCACCTGTTATGTTAGTAATATGTCATGTTCATCTAGGTGTGTGTGTGTCTGTTCCATATATGTGTGTTTGAGACTGTTCCGTGTGTGTGTGTGTAATGTGACTGTATGCTAGTGCCTGCCGTTGTTAAAAAGTGTGGCTCCAGCACTCACTTTCACTCCACCACCACAGGGGCTCTTTGTAGTGTTCATCTGCCTCCTCTCTGGACAGCCCCGCTCAGCACCTCTCACCTTCTGCCTCCGCCGCCCCGCCGCCACCACACCACGCTGGGAGAAACACTGCAGGACAGGGTGTAGAGGACAGGACGGCATAGGGCAGGACAATACAATGCAGTACAGACTTTAGTCTCTAGCCCTTACTCCATTGGTGTTGACAGATCTGAAAGGACTGATCCGATAGGCTAAGCAATAAGCCAGGAAGTAGAGGATGACCTCATGGTGTCTGATGGCCTCTACTACCCTATAGCTGCGTTCGAATGTAAATTGAGTATGTAGTATGCTTATTGGTCATAGTATGGAGTTAGTATGCCAAAAGTTCCCGGATGTCGTACTAAATTCACCAAAATACGAATATACAAGCAGTGGACACTGTTTCTGTGCTTTTAGGACCCATAATGAAATTCTTCAGAAAATGGCACAATGTTTTCAGATTTGAAGAAAATGGCGGAAAATATGCTGAAGTCTGACGAGAGTGGATACAAATGCATTGCTTTAACTAATTATGACAAATGTTAGGAAAATGTTGAGCAATGTAATAAAGTAATTACTTTTCAAATAAGTTATGTTCACGTTATGCTGGCTGACAATTTGTTAGCTACGCTAACCGTACGAACCGCATAGCATATCATTACAGCAGTATGTACCGGTATGTTAGCTAGCTACCTAACGTTAGTTGCATAGCATATCATTACAGCAGTATGTACCGGTATGTTAGCTAGCTACCTAACGTTAGTTGGCTACTAATACATTGTTGAACTTGCCAGTATATTAACTATATGCTATCTAACTAACTACCCAACATTTATTGACTTGATTATTCACAGCATTCTTAGCTTAGCTAAGTGGTATAGTCGTTGTGTGTTCTCAATGGACTGGCTATCTATTCCGATTTCAGAGCACTCTCGTCTGAGTGTGCCAGAGTGCAGAATAAATGAAGATTTACAAACGCTCAACACCTGTTGAATATCAACCCTACTCCTCGGCCAGAGCGTCCAGTGTGCGCTCTGAACACTCCGAGTGCGAAACGCTCTGAATTAACGAACAAACAATCTGACAACGCTCTGAGTTTACGAATGCCCAGAGCACTCTCTGGCACTCCAGATTGAATTTACGAACACACCCGAAATCGTAAACTGTCTAGCTAGTAATTTGTATTTGTTATGCTAACAAGCTTGCAAGAGGTTGCATAGCAACAACATCAACTTCCGGTAGACAGGCGAAGCGCTAGTACGCTCAACTGAAAGGATGCCGTTCATTTACAGTTGACTAAAATGAACTAATAGTATATAGTATGTAGTATATACACATTAAGTATGTAGTATACTGTATGTTTTTATGGGTATTTGAACACAGCTTATGAGTCTCATAGAGAGGAGCACACACTTAACACCAAGCACCCCCTGACATAAACTAGCCCTTCATAGTACTGTACCACACACACACACCACCACACACACACACACACACACACACACACACACACACACACACACACACACACACACACACCTGCCCCCCCCTCTCCCTCCTCTCTCTGTCTGCCACAGCGGTGTGAGAGGAACCCAGATTAGCTCATCATAAATAAGTGGATTAGTAGACTTTGCAGCAGGAAACCAAAGTGCTGCTCATATTTGACTAGAATGACTGTTATGCTGCTATCTCCACCTATAGTCCCTCTCCCTAGGGGATTTGGGTATAAGCTATAAATCCATACACTTACTCACAGTGGAGCTCAGTGATCAGCGCTCGCTGGAGGGGGGTTGACTGATGCTCTCCATGGTAATCAGTCGAGGACCAGCTCTCCCAAGTAATATATAGCCCATTTTATGTTTTAATTACATATTGATGTTTGGTATTAGGAGACTGAAAAAGACTACATACGCTGCTTCTGCTGCTGCTGCTACACTTTAAGTCTTTATATAAGAATGGTGATGGATGTTTTGTTCATTAGAGTTGTTAGAGAGCACACACTGATACAGGTGAGGAGAGGACAGCCAAGTTTGCTACTTGCTCCGATTGGAAGGCAAGGGTGGGGTTCAAAACCTAACATTCTGGAATGGATCCTACCAAATGTCTGTTTGTTAGAGCACACTATACTGAGTCAGGCGTGGAGAGGATGGAGACAGCCAGCTCTCATAGGCAGGGAGTAGAGATGGTCAGCCCCTCTGACCAATCCCAGCGTGGTGATTGCTGCAGGCCCAGAGAGCGAGGAGTGCTGGTTGCTGCCCGGCGGGGGATGAGTGAACGGGGCAAACGGCAGCAGGACTAAGCGTGGTGGAGTGAGGGTGAGTGCTGGAGCCACACTTTAAGCGTTCCCTCGATATTTTCTAGGGAAGAAGAAGAAGCGCAAGAGGGAAAGATCCAGGAACCGGCTGCAGTAACCAACCTCTCCCCCTTTTCCTCCCTCTCTATCTCTTCCTCTCTTTTTCCCTCTTTCTCCCAATTTATCTCTCTCTTTCTCTCTCTCCCTCTTTCTCCCTCTCTTTCTCTTCCTGTCTTTCTCTCCCTCTCTCTCCGTCTCTGTCTCTCCCTCTTTCTCTCCCTCTCTTTTCTTCCCTCCCTTTCTCTCCCTCTCTCTTTTCCTCCCTCTCATGCCAACCCTTTCTCTCCCTGCCTTTCTCTCCCTCTCTCTCTCCCCTCTTTG
>NW_021823199.1:0-52377 GCF_901001165.1 Salmo trutta
ATGTATGATGGAGAAACCATTTCTTCCACTCAATGTCAGTAATATGTGCGTTCCAGAAGAAGTTCCCTCTGAGAGATCTTGTTCTTGGATTGAAGAAGTTCCCGTAAGAATGCTTTATTACATTTCTTATACAGCAGAGGGCAACCTTCTAACATAAGTTGTGCATCTATAGTATCCTGACATGCTCTCAAAAACACAAATGAAATGTCATTAATTGAGTAAGTCTTGAAGGTATTGCTTTGCATATAGAATAACAATCTTTATAATGTATTGGTAAGTTATATGTTTCTAAGAACTCTCTATAAGAGAGTATATTCCCTTCTTAATCAAATAAATCATGCACAAAAATAATATTTCTATCAAACCAGTTAGGGAAGAATATAGACTTGTTTTTAACAACAATATCTTTGTTGTTCCACAGAAGTGTTTTGTGTGGGGAGAAGTTGTGGATATAGTTTCCAGGCCAAAAGGGCTTGTTGGGGAAATTATGACAGTTTGATGGGTAGTTTTGCTGGAGATTAGTTGCACCAAGGATTGAAGTACCGTATAGATTCAGAGCTAAGCATACATATTTGTTTTTATCCAGTTTATTTAAAAGGTATTGTTGATATCAATAAATCTAGTACTTCAAGCCCTTCATCAGCTTTTTGGTTTGACATTACAGATTTCTCACGTTTGTGTTTATTTTTCCATATAAAGTCTAGGAAAGTGTTGTTGATATCCTTGCTGTTTGGATCAGCTACAGATAGAGCAGGGTAGACAACGTGACAGACCCTCTGCTTTGGACAATACAACCCTTACAATAATAGAGAGGTCACACGGGAGCCAGTTATTACACATGGATTTAGTTTTCTTTCATCTCTGAGAGAAATTGACATGTTGACAGACAATATAGTTTTTCGCCATGTGCACCAGTAAATATTTCACATTATCTTTCACTGGAATATTCTCAATAGATTGGTAATTTGAGATACACAAGGACATTTATTTAAGTTAAGTTCCAGAAGCAGAAGAGAATGATTTGATAATATTAAGTGCAACAGTAACTTGATCCTTGTCTTTTAGAAATAGAGTTGTATCATCTGCTAACTGATATATATATATATATATATATATACTTTTTCCAAATATTGAAATACCTTTTAATTTAAGGTTATTTAAAATGCTAATATATAGTAATTCTACAACTAAAAGCAATAGGAAAGCTGAAATAGGGCAACCCTGGCGTGCACTACGGTGAATATGAAATACTTTAGATGTGTTACGATTAATCGGGGCTGCAGGTAGCCTAGTGGTTAGAGCGTTGTACTTGTAACCGAAAGGTTGCAAGATTGAATCCCCGAGCTGACATGGTAAAAATCTGTCGTTCTGCCCCTGAACAAGGCAGTTCCTAGGCTGTCATTGAAAATAAGAATTTGTTCTTAACTGACTTGCCTAGTAAAATAAAGGTTAAAAAAATAATCATAAGAACCATTAATATCTTTATAAAACATATTGATAACAGAGACAAAGCTAGTCCCGAAACCTAAAGTGTACAACAATGTATTAGGAACTTGTGTTCTATTGTAGCAAATGATTTACAACAGTGGAGGAATAAATAATAGCCTTGTAGTCAACTGAATCAGCGTAATCAATCATGTCTAAAACTAATGTTACAGCTGATGTGGCGACCTTTCATCAAACCAGTTTGGGTTTCATTTATAAAGGTGGTTTAGGCCCATTTTAAGTTTATTAGAATATGCTAAAATTATCAATTTAAAATCTGTATTTAATAATGTAATAGGTCTCCTATTATCTATGAAAGGGGGATCTTTCTCAGGTTCTGGTATTAAGGAGATAACCCCTTGTTTCATGGTAGTAGTAGTAGTACTCTCACCATTAGCCAGGCATTCTTGGAACATGTTAGATACTGGTTCCTCTAAACGTTCCCAAAAGTGTAAATAGAATTCCACAGAAAGATCGACTGTTCCAGGTGCTTTGCCCTTCTTCATATATTTAAGAGCATCTCTAATCTCTACTATAGAACACTCATCTTCATATATGGACTTGAACTCATCAGAAATTATTGGAACATGTTTCATAAAATGTTCACATTCAATTCCATTAAAACTAGATTTATACAGATTTTCATAGAAAGAATACACAGTTGGAGATGATTTTAGGGTTATTACACAAGGTATTGTCATTATTTAAGGCAGAAAGAGATTTTCTCTCATAGTTCCTTTTTTCAAGAGCAAAGACATAGCTTGTTTTTCTCTCCCTCCTTAACCCATTGTTCTCTAGATCTAATCCCTTTAATTAAATCAATGTACATTTGTTCTATTCTAGACGTATTCAAATGTGTTTCTTCCTTTGCTGAAGGGTATCCATTTCTAAAAGAACATTCAATTTATTCATAAGCTCATCTCCTTTCAGACATGTTTGCTTCTATAGTTCCTTACTGTGTGTAATAGTGAGCTTATCATCCTTTGAACTTTTTCCCTTTACCTTCTTACTTTGTTGAAAGACTGGGGTCATTAAGGAGTGAATTAAGTTTTCCAGTATCCTCGTGATGCCCACTGGATTTTTCAGAACATGCTAACTGAATATACACTGCTCAAAAAAATAAAGGGAACCTTAAACAACACAATGTAACTCCAAGTCAATCACACTTCTGTGAAATCAAACTGTCCACTTAGGAAGGCACACTGATTGCAATAATTTCACATGCTGATGTGCAAATGGAATAGACAACAGGTGAAATTATAGGCAATTAGCAAGACAACCCCCCAAATAAAGGAGTGGTTCTGCAGGTGGTGACCACAGACCACTTCTCAGTTCCTATGCTTCCTGGCTGATGTTTTTGGGTCACTTTTGAATGCTGGCGGTGCTTTCACTCTAGTGTTAGCATGAGACGGAGTCTACAACCCACACAAGTGGCTTCAGGTAGTGCAGCTCATCCAGGGATGGCACATCAATGCGAGCTGTGGCAAAGAAGGTTTGCTGTGTCCTGTCAGCGTAGTGTCCAGAGTATGGAGGCGCTACCAGGAGACAGGCCAGTACATCAGGAGACGTGGAGGAGGCCGTAGGAGGGCAACAACCCAGCAGCAGGACCGCTACCTCCGCCTTTGTGCAAGGAGGAGCAGGAGGAGCACTGCCAGAGCCCTGCAAAATGACCTCCAGCAGGCCACAAATGTGCATGTGTCTGCTCAAACGGTCAGAAACAGACTCCATGAGGGTGGTATGAGGGCCCGACGTCCACAGGTGGGGGTTGTGCTTACAGCCTGTAGTGTGGTTTCCACTTTAATTTTGAGTGTGACTCCAAATCCAGACCTCCATGGGTTGATAAATTGGATTTCCATTGATTATTTTGTGTGATTTTGTTGTCAGCACATTCAACTATGTAAATAAAAATTTTAATAAGATTATTTCATTCATTCAGATCTAGGATGTGTTATTTTAGTGTTCCCTTTATTTTTTGAGCAGTATATATATAAATAAGAGAAAGAGAGAAAGAGAGAAAGAGAGAGAGAGAGGAGAGAGAGAGAGAGAGAGAGAAGAGAGAGAGAGAGACAGAGAGGGAGGTCCTTTGCTGTTGTTCTGGGATTGATTTGCACTTACGTTCATCTCTAGGAGAGAACGCGTCTCCTTCCTGAGTGGTATGATGGCTGCATGGTCCCATGGTGTTTATACTTGCGTACTATTGTTTGTACGAATGAACATGGTACCTACCTTTTGAAATTGCTCCCAAGGATGAACCAGACTTGTGGAGGTCTACAATTTTTTCCCTGAGGTCTTGGCTGATTTCTTTTGATTTTCCCATGATGTCTTGACTTGTCAAGACTCGCCCTCTCAGGTTCCCCTTGAACCTGTGTAAGTGAAAGAGAAAGTCCGACAGACACTTCTTGCTACGCAGTTGGCTAAGTGAAAGAGAACGTCTGACAGACACTTGCTACGCAGTTTAAATTGAAGGGAAAGTCTTCTTATGACACGAGGCTATACTATCACAATCATGGGCAAACTGTCTGTCTTTTTGTTTGTTCTTTCGTTTTACCCCATTGTCAATGCAGGTAAGGGTTTAACTTTCTACCTTATTTAATGATTTATTATGCCATAAAATGTCAAATGTCCATAAATGTGTACAGAGTTGGGGAGTAGTCGACGGGCTATACTGATATCACTTATTATTGATATCTAGGCTACATGGCACATTGATGATGTGAATCACACTGCTGTTATTACACATGGATTTAGTTTTCTTTCATCTCTGAGAGAAATTGACATGTTGACAGACAATATAGTTTTTCGCCATGTGCACCAGTAAATATTTCACATTATCTTTCACTGGAATATTCTCAATAGATTGGTAATTTGAGATACACAAGGACATTTATTTAAGTTAAGTTCCAGAAGCAGAAGAGAATGATTTGATAATATTAAGTGCAACAGTAACTTGATCCTTGTCTTTTAGAAATAGAGTTGTATCATCTGCTAACTGATATATATATATATATATATATATATATACTTTTTCCAAATATTGAAATACCTTTTAATTTAAGGTTATTTAAAATGCTAATATATAGTAATTCTACAACTAAAAGCAATAGGAAAGCTGAAATAGGGCAACCCTGGCGTGCACTACGGTGAATATGAAATACTTTAGATGTGTTACGATTAATCGGGGCTGCAGGTAGCCTAGTGGTTAGAGCGTTGTACTTGTAACCGAAAGGTTGCAAGATTGAATCCCCGAGCTGACATGGTAAAAATCTGTCGTTCTGCCCCTGAACAAGGCAGTTCCTAGGCTGTCATTGAAAATAAGAATTTGTTCTTAACTGACTTGCCTAGTAAAATAAAGGTTAAAAAAATAATCATAATAGAACCATTAATATCTTTATAAAACATATTGATAACAGAGACAAAGCTAGTCCCGAAACCTAAAGTGTACAACAATGTATTAGGAACTTGTGTTCTATTGTAGCAAATGATTTACAACAGTGGAGGAATAAAATAATAGCCTTGTAGTCAACTGAATCAGCGTAATCAATCATGTCTAAACTAATGTTACAGCTGATGTGGCGACCTTTTCATCAAATCCAGTTTTGGGTTGCAATTTATAAAGGGTGGTTTAGGGCCCATTTAACGTTTATTAGAATATGCTAAATTATCAATTTAAAATCTGTATTTAATAATGTAATAGGTCTCCTATTATCTATGAAAGGGGATCTTTTCTCAGGGTTCTGGTATTAAGGAGATAACCCCTTGTTTCTATGGTAGTAGTAGTTAGTACTCTCACCAATTAGCCAGGCATTCTTGGAACATGTTAGATACTGGTTCCTCTACACGTTTCCCAAAGTGTAAATAGAATTCCACAGAAAGATCGACTGTTCCAGGTGCTTGCCCTTCTTCATATATTTAAGAGCATCTCTAATCTCTACTATAGAACACTCATCTTCATATATGGACTTGAACTCATCAGAAATTATTGGAACATGTTTCATAAATGTTCACATTCAATTCCATTAAAACTAGATTTATACAGATTTTCATAGAAAGAATACACAGTTGGAGATGATTTTAGGGTTATTACACAAGGTATTGTCATTATTTAAGGCAGAAAGAGATTTTCTCTCATAGTTCCTTTTTTCAAGAGCAAAGACATAGCTTGTTTTTCTCTCCCTCCTTAACCCATTGTCTCTAGATCTAATCCCTTTAATTAAATCAATGTACATTTGTTCTATTCTAGACGTATTCAAATGTGTTTCTTCCTTTGCTGAAGGGTATCCATTTCTAAAAGAACATTCAATTTATTCATAAGCTCATCTCCTTTCAGACATGTTTGCTTCTATAGTTCCTTACTGTGTGTAATAGTGAGCTTATCATCCTTTGAACTTTTTCCCTTTACCTTCTTACTTTGTTAAAGACTGGGTCATTAAGGAGTGAATTAAGTTTCCAGTATCCTCGAATGCCACTGGATTTTTCAGAACATTCTAACTTGAATAATACACTGCTCAAAAAAATAAAGGGAACACTTAAACAACACAATGTAACTCCAAGTCAATCACACTTCTGTGAAATCAAACTGTCCACTTAGGAAGCAACACTGATTGACAATAAATTTCACATGCTGATGTGCAAATGGAATAGACAACAGGTGGAAATTATAGCAATTAGCAAGACACCCCCAATAAAGGAGTGGTTCTGCAGGTGGTGACCACAGACCACTTCTCAGTTCCTATGCTTCCTGGCTGATGTTTTGGTCACTTTTGAATGCTGGCGGTGCTTTCACTCTAGTGGTAGCATGAGACGGAGTCTACAACCCACACAAGTGGCTCAGGTAGTGCAGCTCATCCAGGATGGCACATCAATGCGAGCTGTGGCAAGAAGGTTTGCTGTGTCTGTCAGCGTAGTGTCCAGAGTATGGAGGCGCTACCAGGAGACAGGCCAGTACATCAGGAGACGTGGAGGAGGCCGTAGGAGGGCAACAACCCAGCAGCAGGACCGCTACCTCCGCCTTTGTGCAAGGAGGAGCAGGAGGAGCACTGCCATAGCCCCTGCAAAATGACCTCCAGCAGGCCACAAATGTGCATGTTGTCTGCTCAAACGGTCAGAAACAGACTCCATGAGGGGTGTGAGGGCCCGACGTCCACATGTGGGGGTTGTGCTTACAGCCTGTAGTGTGGTTTCCACTTTAATTTTGAGTGTGACTCCAAATCCAGACCTCCATGGGTTATAAATTGGATTTCCATTGATTATTTTTGTGTGTTTTTTGTCAGCACATTCACTATGTAAATAAAAAAAGTATTTAATAAGATTATTTCATTCATTCAGATCTAGGATGTGTTTATTTTAGTGTTCCCTTTATTTTTTGAGCAGTATATAATATAAAAAAGAGAGAAGAGAGAAAGAGAGAAGAGAGCAGAGGAGAGAGAGAGAGTGAGAAAGAGAGAGAGAGAGAGAGAGACAGAGAGAGGAGGGTCCTTTGCTGTTGTTCTGGGATTGATTTGCACTTACGTTCATCTGCTAGGAGAGAACGCGTCTCCTTCCTGAGTGGTATGATGGCTGCATGGTCCCATGGTGTTTATACTTGCGTACTATTGTTTGTACGAATGAACATGGTACCTACCTTTTGAAATTGCTCCCAAGGATGAACCAGACTTGTGGAGGTCTACAATTTTTTTCCCTGAGGTCTTGGCTGATTTCTTTTGATTTTCCCATGATGTCTTGACTTGTCAAGACTCGCCCTCTCAGGTTCCCCTTGAACCTGTGTAAGTGAAAGAGGAAAGTCCGACAGACACTTCTTGCTACGCAGGTGGCTAAGTGAAAGAGAACGTCTGACAGACACTGCTACGCAGTTTAAATTGAAGGGAAAGTCTTCTTATGACACGAGGCTATACTATCACAATCATGGCAAACTGTCTGTCTTTTTGTTTGTTTCTTTCGTTTTACCCCATTGTCAATGCAGGTAAGGGTTTAACTTTCTACCTTATTTAATGATTTATTATGCCATAAAATGTCAAATGTCCATAATAGTGGTACAGAGTTGGGGAGTAGTCGACGGGCTATACTGATATCACTTATTATTGATATCTAGGCTACATGGCACATTGATGATGTGAAATCACACTGCTTGCTCCTTTATTTATTTGTGCTTTACGGATTGTGAAGGGAAAGGGCATATCTAGTCAGTTGCACAACTGAATGCATTCAGCTGAAAATGTTTTTTCCGCATTCCGATTTGTGAACAGCCATCCACAACAACCGCACCTCTGTGATTCAGAAGGGTAATCAATATTTCCATATTATCTTAAAAAATGTGGTATATATTCACTCCTATCTCCCAGGTTCAGGATCACATTCTCTGTGGGCACTTGCAACATATATAAGCGGAGAGACACCCTTTCCCTGAGTTTACGGTTGTGTTAATGTTGGATGACGTTCAAGTGACTTACTATGAACTCCAACGATAAACAGTATGTCTACAGGGGCCAAAATATCAAAGAGAAAACCGAGGATGATGAAGCAAAGGATGAAGCTCATATAATATGGAGATATCTACCACAGCATGAAGACCGATCATTGAACTAAAGCACCACTTTAATCTCACAGAAGGTGTTCAAGTTCAGCAAAGATGGACTGGCTGTGAGATGATGGACAATGGTGAACCGGGCTTGGCCATGTTTAAGAACATTTTCAATGGCATTTCTGAAGAGTACGCGATGTATTATAACACGACACATGTTACATACAATGCTGGTAAAATACTTCTAGGATGGGATTGGAAAATGCAAGCATACAACATAAACAAATTTGAGAATTATTACCTTCCCATTTGCATCAAACACCTGAAGACTCTCCTGAAGAGAGAGAAGAACATTGTGATGCGTAAAGTTCCTCCAAGACTCAGGTTGATAAAGAAAGAGGTTTCTGGAGGGTTTCAGGTGAGCTGCCTGGCGTTTGGTTCTACCCCCGCCACATCAAACCTGACCCTGCTGAGAGACGGCCAGCCAGTGGCAGAACAGGAGCTGACAGGGGGGGAGGTGCTGCCTAGTGGAGATGGGACCTACCAGCTGAGGAAGAGTCTGGAGGTCAGTACTGAGGAGCTAAAGAAGAGACACAACTACACCTGTACTGCCTCTCACCTCAGTCTGGACAACAAGCTGGATGTCAGTTGGGAGTCTGGGGCAGAGAGAGTTCACCTGTCCACCCTCTCAGTTCTACTGATGATGCTGCTGATTCTTATTCTATTGGTCATATTCATTTGTGTCAAAAGGAGGTGGAGTAACACTGCCTCCCAGATGAAACTTGCCAACTTTGATGCAAAAGTGTCAGAGGAAATGAACCTGTCTTCAGATTCTGAGACCTAATAAATGTTTGGACACGGATGCAGTTTTGTTAATTCAGCTCAATTCACAATGAAAATATGACTGCCAGAGCACCTATCAGAGTAGACTCAAAATGTGCAAAAGATTCTGTTATTGTCGGTCAGTCTTCCCTTCCTCTCAATAAAGGACTGTAAATGAATTAGTTTGGGGAGGCTGTTGACAATAACAAATATCTGGGCATAGTCCAGATCTGCATTTATATATTGTATATGCTGGTTTGGCATCTGCTCATTAACAAAGATAATCTGGTAGTTATTTCTGTTATATAATCTGTAATTTCTAATCATGACTATTCATTAAATTCAGAATGCGCTCTATATCTGTGCTGTATAAGCTGATAGTCAGTATCTTAACCAGAAGGATAATCATGTGATCATGTGTATGAGGTCTGTTATTACTGGAATGTCTTCACAGTGTCTGTCACGTCCTGACCCTAGTAAGATGTCATTTTCTATAGTAGAGTAGGGCAGGGCGTGACAGGGGGTGTTTTTGGTTGTCCTATGTTTTCTATAGGAGAACCAAATGTTTAAGTTCTAGTTTTCTATTTCTATGTTGGGATTGTTTGGGGGTTGATCTCTAATTGGAGGCAGCTGATCCTCGTTGCCTCTGATTAGAGATCATATTTAAGTAGGGGTTTTTCTCTTCCTGTTTTGTGTGTGATTATATATTTTGTGAGTGTGTTTGTTCCTCCTGTGTCACAGTTTGTTGTTTTTTCCCTTAAGTTTACTTTGTTATTTGCATTCAGTTTCACGATGTAATAAATATGTGGAACGAAACCGACGCTGCATTTTGGTCCGCTCCTTCAAACAGCTGTGACAGTGTCTCTGTATTGTATGTAGTGTATGTTCATCCTTACTGCACAATAGACCTTTATTACAGACAATAAAATGCAGCCTAATTGATTAATGCCTACATTTTCACTTCAAGTCTGGAATACAAAAAAAAACATGATTTTCAATATAAGATCTAGATCTTTTATTTTAGGATGAACACTGACTGGTATATCAAAAGGCTGCTAAGCCAATGTCTCCAATCCACATTTTGAAAAAAGTATCCTTCCACGTTACCTGCTTCCTAATGAAACCAGCTAGGTTTGAACTGAGGTCTCCTGCACACCACAATACTGTGTTAGCCCTCTGAGCTAAATCCTACAACCCCTGACAACATTCCTAAACTTGCTGTCTTGCTGCTATTTTAGATATAAAACAAACATCTATTTCTAATCTACATTTCATTACTGACATAAAGGGCACGTGCACAAAGGTTGTGCTCCAAATGGCACCCTATACCCTATATAGTGTGCCATGGGCCCTGGTTTAAAGTAGTCCACTATGTAGGAATAGGGTGCCATTTGGGATGTAGCCATATTTACTGGCTTAAGTCAATTAAGTTCCCCAGGTCTGCACACTCCAGTGTTTTACCATTAAAATCCTAAGGAAGAAAAAAAGCTTAATTGCATTTGTCTTGGAGACTGATACCTCATAAAGAGTAAATGCCATTTCTCAGTCTGAAATGAATCAGTTAGTGCTGCCTACCCTTTTTCCAAATAAAGTATTGTTCATTGTGAAACTTGCCTGGTTGTCGTTCATACTTCCTGAAATTGCACTGAGGCACAAAATAACCAAAAATATCCATATCTGACACACACAGGCACACAGTCACACACACAAGCAGGGACAGACAGACTTGGAGGTTGGGGGGCCCTCAGAAAGCATGCGATCACAAAAAGTGTATGAAATTAGCTTTAAATTGCAAAATGTTATTTTAGCCTCATGACAAAATGTGTAGAATAGCATTAAAAAACTGTTCACTTTTCTTTCTGCACCATGGCAAAATGTGTTGAAATTTAGGAAGTTAGCTGATTCCTCTCCCCATCTGTCTTTTGACAATTATTTATATACAATTATATATCCTGACACAATTTGGCTCCACATGTGACCTCAGTCTGGAATCTCAAATCAGATTTGTTTTGCTCTGAAGTATTTGCACATGACCTGCCTGTAACGCCTGTCAAATGGAGTAGACCAAGGCGCAGCGTGGTTAGTGCTCATCATTAATTTATTATACTGAGAACACAAACAGAGAAACAAAAGATGACAGCCAAACAGTTCTGTCAGGTAAGATATACTAAACAAAATTCAAAAGGCACTTGCACATCTGAGCAATCTTTTTACAGGTGCATGGCAACAGTTGAAACAGGATGAAGGAAAAAGGAAACCGCACACTGCTCTTGATAGTATCACTGATATTTAATAAGCGTACGTATCGGTCTAACGGCCTTCGTCAGAGCTTTGGTGAATTTTCTGAAAACAGCACCTCTATATAGACCTAGCCCCACCCACATCCGTTCCACACATGGAAAGGGGTTGGAGACAAAGGAAAAATAAATAAGTGCTACCAAACATAACAATATGCATTTCACAAACACCACAAAAGTGTATAAATAAGACGCATTGAATATGTCATAAAACCACAATGAGGACATAGCAAGTTTTCATTAATCATTGGGTACATCATACGAAAAACATCAGAGCAATCTTAAATAGACACATAATTCATGTTCAATTCACAACATAACATACATAGGCATTTCATCATTAAGTCCTTTGGGAAATAATGTCTGGAGGGTGAAAATCCAAAACATTCTCTTTTGCTCAGAGTATTATTAATATCACCTCCCCTGTCTGATATCTTGACCTTCTCTATGCCACAAAATCTAATGGTAGAAATGTCATGTTTTAGGTCATTAAAATGTACTGCGACTGGATAATCCCTGTGGTTTCGCCTGATTGAACTTTTATGTTCACTAATTCTCTGTTTGAGAGAGCGGGAGGTTTTACAGAGCCCACATGGACATTTAATAATGTAAATAACATGGGTGGTGGAACACGTAATGATATCATTTATTTGGAACCGTTTACCTGTGTGAGGGTGGCAGAAATATTCACACTTCATCATATTGTTGCACTGTGCGCATCCTCTGCATTTATAGCTACCATTTGGTAGAGGGCGTAAATGAGCCTGGCTGATTTTCTTTCGTGGCTGGCAGTTGGCATGAACCAATTTATCGCGTAAATTGTGACATTTAAGTCATTTAGCAGACGCTTTTATCCAGAGCGACTTACAAATTGGTGCATTCACCTTATGATATCCAGTGGAACAACCACTTTACAATAGTGCATCTAAATATTTTTTTTTTGGGGGGGGGTTAGAAGGATTACTTTATCCTATCCCAGGTATTCCTTAAAGAGGTGGGGTTTCAGGTGTCTCCGGAAGGTGGTGATTGACTCCGCTGTCCTGGCGTCGTGAGGGAGCTTGTTCCACCATTGGGGTGCCAGAGCAGCGAACAGTTTTGACTGGGCTGAGCGGGAACTGTGCTTCCTCAGAGGTAGGGAGGCGAGCAGGCCAGAGGTGGATGAACGCAGTGCCCTTGTTTGGGTGTAGGGCCTGATCAGAGCCTGAAGGTACGGAGGTGCCGTTCCCCTCACAGCTCCGTAGGCAAGCACCATGGACTTGTAGCGGATGCGAGCTTCAACTGGAAGCCAGTGGAGAGAGCGGAGGAGCGGGGGTGACGTGAGAGAACTTGGGAAGGTTGAACACCAGACGGGCTGCAGCGTTCTGGATGAGTTAAAGGGGTTTAATGGCACAGGCAGGGAGCCCAGCCAACAGCGAGTTGCAGTAATCCAGACGGGAGATGACAAGTGCCTGGACTAGGACCTGCGCCGCTTCCTGTGTGAGGCAGGGTCGTACTCTGCGAATGTTGTAGAGCATGAACCTACAGGATCGGGTCACCACCTTGATGTTAGTGGAGAACGACAGGGTGTTGTCCAGGGTCACGCCAAGGTTCTTAGCACTCTGGGAGGAGGACACAAGGGAGTTGTCAACCGTGATGGTGAGATCATGGAACGGGCAGTCCTTCCCCGGGAGGAAGAGCAGCTCCGTCTTGCCGAGGTTCAGCTTGAGGTGGTGAGCCGTCATCCACACTGATATGTCTGCCAGACATGCAGAGATGCGATTCGCCACCTGGTTATCAGAAGGGGGAAAGGAGAAGATTAATTGTGTGTCGTCTGCGTAGCAATGATAGGAGAGACCATGTGAGGATATGACCGAGCCAAGTGACTTGGTGTATAGTGAGAATAGGAGAGGGCCTAGAACAGAGCCCTGGGGGACACCAGTGGTGAGAGCACGTGGTGCGGAGACAGATTCTCGCCACGCCACCTGGTAGGAGCGACCTGTCAGGTAGGACGCAATCCAAGCGTGGGCCGCGCCGGAGATGCCCAGCTCGGAGAGGGTGGAGAGGAGGATCTGATGGTTCACAGTATCAAAGGCAGCAGATAGGTCTAGAAGGATGAGAGCAGAGGAGAGAGAGTTAGCTTTAGCAGTGCGGAGAGCCTCCGTGACACAGAGAAGAGCAGTCTCAGTTGAATGCCCAGTCTTGAACCTGACTGATTAGGATCAAGAAGGTCATTCTGAGAGAGATAGCAGGAGAGCTGGCCAAGGACGGCACGTTCAAGAGTTTTGGAGAGAAAAGAAAGAAGGGATACTGGTCTGTAGTTGTTGATATCGGAGGGATCGAGTGTAGGTTTTTTCAGAAGGGGTGCAACTCTCGCTCTCTTGAAGACGGAAGGGACGTAGCCAGCGGTCAAGGATGAGTTGATGAGCGAGGTGAGGTAGGGGAGAAGGTCTCCGGAAATGGTCTGGAGAAGAGAGGAGGGGATAGGGTCAAGTGGGCAGGTTGTTGGGCGGCCGGCCGTCACGAGACGCAAGATTTCATCTGGAGAGAGTGGGGAGAAAGAGGTCAAAGCACAGGGTAGGGCAGTGTGAGCAGGACCAGCGGTGTCATTTCGGATCGGATGTCATCAGCCTTCTTTTCGAAATGGTTGAAAGTCATCCGCAGAGAGAGAGGAGGGGGGGGGGGAGGAGGATTCAGGAGGGAGGAGAAGGTTGCAAAGAGCTTCCTAGGGTTAGAGGCAGATGCTTGGAATTTAGAGTGGTAGAAAGTGGCTTTAGCAGCAGAGACAGAAGAGGAAAATGTAGAGAGGAGGGCGTGAAAGGATGCCAGGTCCGCAGGGAGGCGAGTTTTTCTCCATTTCCGCTCGGCTGCCCGGAGCGAGCGGAACCTCTCCTATACACAATAAGTGGTGGATTTTTTAATTCAGCCGGCAAAACTGGGTCCGATGATAAAATATGCCAGTGTTTCTTGACCACACCTCCCACTTTTCGCGAATTCAAAGTATATGTGGTTGTGAACATTACGGAGTGTTCTTTAGCTTTAGCCGGTCTTTTTTGTAACAATTCATCTCGTGTTTTTCCCAATGCCACAATGCTTCATCCACACATTGTGGCGAATAGCCTCTTCTTAGAAACCTAATGCGCGTCTCCGCTGCTTTTTCTAGATAATCATCTTGTAGGGTTATTTTTCGGTTTTATGCTTCTGCAGATATTGAATGTGCAACTATAATTATGGTTTATAATATATCAGAACTTAAACAGGACAGCATAATGGGTAGACAAAGAGAACATTGTGTAACAAGGTGTAGGCAGCTGACTTAGTGATAGGAGGTTGTGGAACCCATCACAAGGGGAGCATGTGAGGAACAGATAGAGTGGAGAAACAACTGTATAAGTAAATCACTGGAAATTGAGTGGTTGCTGACTCTTGAGTATACACTAAGAAGATAAGATCCAACGCCTGGCAACATGTGATGCGCCAGGAGGCTTGGACCAGCCTGTGCGCCTGCGATAGGCTGAGTAAGTCTAAACCACGCTCAGCCTCTACTCTGATAGGCCTGCTCTGAGCGGGAACTATCTCTGTCAGAGTATTAAAGAAGGACTTTGTGCTAAAACAGTGAGTTCTCTGTATACGCTGCGAGGTGGTGCAGTAGGCCCGTATATACGAACATCATATTTACCATTTGTACTATCATTCTATTTACTTAAAGATGAATTAAATAATCACTGCAAAACTAAGTTGCATGGTTTGTTTATATCCTAATACCAGATTTGATTGACGCAACCCAACAATCTGTGGAGTAGCATATACGGCGCAGTCTGAAAAATTGGCCTCTTGGAAGTCCTCTTTTTAATGGCTCAGGATGGAAGCTGTCCCCCTGTAATAGAGTATTTCTGTCCGTTTCTTTTCTATACAGAGTTGTAAACAGGGTTCCATTTGATTTCTCAATCCACATATCGAGGTAATGAACGCGTTGAGTGTCACTTTCAATAGTGAATTTGAGATTGGGATCCATGTCATTGAGTAGTGCCATAAAATCTGACAGCTCTTGTTCAGTTCCTTCCCATATGCAAAAAAATGTCGTCAATATATCGATACCACTTCAGGATTTTATTCAAAAATGGGTATTCATTTTTATTATTGACAAAACGTTCTTCAAATAGACCCACATAAAGGTTAGCATAGCTCGGAGCGAATGTGGAGCCCATCGATGTTCCATTCGTTTGGAGGTAGTATTCATCATCAAACCTAAATTAGTTATACTTCAAAACATATTCTGCCAGCTCTAGAATAAAGTTTGTTGGTGGATATTCATTAGTATCTCTGTCTCCCAAATAGTGTGGGAATGCTGGTATATAGACTCTCGACATCTAATGTGACCAGAATACAGTCTTCTGTTAAACCCGTTATTGGTGAGATCTTGTTTATGAAGTCTATAGAGTCTTTTACATAAGATGGCAATGCTTGCACATGAGTTTTAATAAAAGCGTCTACAAAGTTTGACAATGGCTCTAGCATTGAGCCTATTCCTGCAACCACTGGTCTGCCTGGATAATTGCCTTGTTGTGTTTTAGGTTTGTGTAATTTCGGTAAAATGTACAGGCATGGACGTATGGCACATTTACAGCAAAGATATTCATATTCAGGTTTTGAGATAAGGTGGTTGAATAGGGCTTGCTCCAGATTAGAGCATATATCCCTTTGGAACACCTGTGTGGGATCAACACTCAGTTTTCTATAGAAACGTTCATTACTGAGTTGTCTCTGAATTTCTTCTTTATATTTTTCATAGTCTAAAACAACCACAGTACAAGATATACTGAACAGAAATAAACCACCCACAAACCCAAAGGAAAAACAGGCTACCTAAGTATGGCTCCCAATCAGCAACAACGATGTACAGCTGTCCCTGATTGAGAGCCATACCAGGCCAAAACAAAGAAATACAAAACATAGAAAAAAGGACATAGAATGCCCACCCCAGTCACACCCTGGCCTAACCAAAATAGAGAATAAAACCCTCTCTATGGCCAGGGTGTGACACTGCCATTGCCATGACAACCACCCAAAAATGTAAAGGAACAATGACAGGAATTGAGCTTTGCATCTGTGTGCTACTACTGAGGCTACATCATGAACGTGCAAATCTGATATGGGTCACATGTAAAACTGAGTGTGAACAGTCAGAAAAAAAAGATTGGATATGGGGAAAAAACAGAACTGGGTTCTTCAGGTGGTTGTGTAAACATAGCCATCAAATAAAGGCTAGCTAAAGTGCAAAAATTCAGCATTTTGTCATGGCCCTCCATCAACCATGTGTCACTTCTAGGAAGATTTCAGCCCACTTAGTCCCAAAATGTCTCCCAATGTTTACCATCATTGTAAAGACTGAAGTTATTTTATTGCTTTGACAAAGTCAACTAGATACGAGAGAACATCTAATGTGATGGACCATATGACTGGACAGATACTATATAACATCTAATGTGATGGACCATATGACTGGACAGATACTATATAACATCTAATGTGATGGACCATATGACTGGACAGATACTATATAACATCTAATGTGATGGACCATATGACTGGACAGATACTATATAACATCTAATGTGATGGACCATATGACTGGACAGATACTATATAACATCTAATGTGATGAACCATATGACTGGACAGATACTATATAACATCTAATGTGATGGACCATATGACTGGACAGATACTATATAACATCTAATGTGATGGACCGTATGACTGGACAGATACTATATAACATCTAATGTGATGGACAGATACTATATAACATCTAATGTGATGGACCATATGACTGGACAGATACTATATAACATCTAATGTGATGGACCATATGACTGGACAGATACTATATAACATCTAATGTGATGGACCATATGACTGGACTGATACTATATAACATCTAATGTGATGGACCATGTGACTGGACAGATACTATATACCATCTAATGTGATGGACCATATGACTGGACAGATACTATATAACATCTAATGTGATGGACCATATGACTGGACAGATACTATATAACATCTAATGTGATGGACCATATGACTGGACAGATACTATATAACATCTAATGTGATGGACCATATGACTGGACTGGTATTATGGAACATCTAATGTGATGGACCATATGACTGGACAAATACTATAGATCTGTGCAAAAACATCTTTACATTTCATTATAATCAGGCACTGTGGATTAATTATGCATCACTCAGTTTATTAAACTCTTGTTAAATAATCACCTTTGTATAAAGCACATTGTTCAAGAAAAGTGTCAAGTGAAATTATACTGCCAGATTATAATTAAGAAATTAGGCCCGAGGGTGTGTGGTATAGTGCCAATATACCACAGCGAAGGGCTGTTTTTAAATCACGACGCAACGCGGAGTGCCTGGATACAGCCCTTAGTCGTGGTATATTGGTCATATACCACAAACCCCTGAGGTGCCTTATTACTATTATAAACTGGTTACCAACTTAATTAGAGCAGTAAAAATATATGTTCTGTCATACCTGTGGTATATGGTCTGATACCACAGCTGTCAGCCAATCAGCATTCAGGGCTCGAACCATCCAGTTTATAATGCATTTTACAGTACTTTTGCACAGATTTTAACTACAGTATTTTGCACCATAAAGATGTCAATCAGTAAATCAATAGGATGAAAATAAAACATAAAGTCACAGGAGGGTTTAAACATTGATCGTTTTTAGATGTCAGGTCCCAAACCACATAGTTATGGAACAGTATGGAATATGATACTGCTTCTGGCAACAATACTTCAGAATGATAAACAAGGCTTCTGCTGCAGTCAGAGAAGAGTTTCCCTGAGATTGAAACGGTTTATATGTTTTATTTATTTAACTAGGCAAGTCAGTTAAGAACAAATTCTTATTTTCAATGACGGCCTAGGAACAGTGGGTTAACTGCCTTGTTCAGGGGCAGAACGACAGATTTTTTACCTTGTCAGCTCAGGGATTCAATCTTGCAACCTTTCAGTTACTAGTCCAATGCTCTAACCACTAGGCTACCTGCTGCCCCATCTTGTCTTGGATCTGCATGGGGGTTGAAAAATCCTGATAACTTTCCCAAAGTTCCCAGGTTTTCCAGTAATCCAGGTTGGAAGATTTCCGGAATCAGGAGGGAATAGCTAGGAAAACCTGGGAATTAGTGGAATTTTGCAACCCTAACTTTGTTAGACTGTCTGTTTTCTACCACTCCACATCCTGATTAAATTACAATAAGGCACTACTTAGTTAGTTGTTGAAAAGTCTATTATTAAAGTCTAGGGTTGGAAAGTTATAGGAACTAAACATAAGCAAGACCTACAATATACTGTATTTGGTTGTACTTTTATATGAACAGCTGCTGTTTTTAATATGTGTATGGCAATATAATTCATACATCATTTATTGTCACCCTGCCATTTTAGAACAAAAGATGGCTACTGTAATATCCATCCAAAAGCACAAACAACCTAATCTAACTGGTTCAAAGTCCCCATTCCAAAGCACAAACAACCTAATCTAACTGGTTCAAAGTCCCCATTCCAAAGCACAAACAACCTAAACTAACTGGTTCAAAGTCCCCATTCAAAAGCACAAACAACCTAAACTAACTGGTTCAAAGTCCCCATTCCAAAGCACAAACAACCTAAACTAACTGGTTCAAAGTCCCCATTCCAAAGCACAATACCTAATGGTGGTTAATATTTAACCAGCTGTATTGGAAACTGATCTTTTCCACAAGTCTATTCAAGTCAAGAGTGGCCCCAAACCTTTCCCTTCCTTTTCCTATTTCATTGATTTAACGGCAATAGTCAGTCATTTTTTTGGCAAAGTGGTCCACATCTTACTTGGCCTCTTATAGAAGTTTGTCTGGATTGGAAAGTGTTCAGAAGGTGGCATTAAAAATTCCCATTCCTGCACACACACTCTGAGAGGTGACGTGGAGGGAGGAGTGGGTGTGTGTGTATGTTTGTGTATGAGGAGAGCTGGACAGGCAAAACAGAGAGAGGGGCAGGATTAGCAGGCTAATGCACGCGCACACACACACACACACACACACACACACACACACACACGCACACTGGACACATGCTGCACACTCTAGCACACATTTGAATCAAACACAGACAGACAGAACATGAACACAGACATACACGCACACGTTCAGGTCCAAGGATTTTTTGTAATTCATTTACAGTATCATCTGATTGGTGTTTGGCTGTGTGCACAACATGCAACATGACTCACCTTCTCTTCCTCATTCTCCCCTCAGCTTAATTTTGTCTTAAATTTCCACCTCCACTTGTTTGATTCGTTCAACAGAATTAAAGTACCGTACCTTGTTTTGACAAGTGAAAAGAAAAGTCTGTCAGACACTTCAGAGCTAGAAACCTGCTACGTGAGGATACTGGAAAAGTAGTGAACATTTCAAAATCATGGGCAAACTGTCTGTCCTTTTATTTATTCATTCGTTTTACATCGTTGTCAACGCAGGTAAGATGGACTATCTACTTTCTCTCTTACCTCATTTAATTATTTTTTTAATGTTATAAAATATAAAATATCCATATCTGTGTATAATATCACTCCTCTCCCAGGTTCAGGATCACATTCTCTGTGGGCACTTGCAACATATATAAGAGGAGAGACGCCTTTCCCTGAGTTTACGGTTGTGGTGATGTTGGATGATGTTCAAGTGGCTTACTATGACTCCAACATGAAACACTTCATCTACAGGGGACATAACACCTCAGACAAAATACACGACGAAGCTCAGGAAGGAGCTTATTTACTTGGAAAGATGTACCACCACATGAAAGAGAGATCATTTAACCTAAAGCACCACTTCAACCTCACAGAAGGTGTTCAAGCTCAGCAAAGAATGTCTGGCTGTGAGATGTTGGACAATGGTGAACCAGTCCTGATCATGGTAAAGGACACTTTCAATGCCATTTATACAGATCAAATGGTATATTACAACATGACACATTTTATATATGATGCTGGGAAACTACTACTAGGATGGGATGAGGCAAGCATATGAAAGAGTACTGTTTGAGAATGTTCACCTTCCCATTTGCATCAGAACACAGAAGACTCTCCTGAAGAGAGAGAAGAACGTTGTGATGCGTAAAGTTCCTCCCAGACTCAGGTTGATAAAGAAAGAGGTTTCTGGAGGGTTTCAGGTGAGCTGCCTGGCGTTTGGTTTCTACCCCCGCCACATCAACCTGACCCTGCTGAGAGACGGCCAGCCAGTGGCAGAACAGGAGCTGACAGGGGGGGAGGTGCTGCCTAGTGGAGATGGGACCTACCAGCTGAGGAAGAGTCTGGAGGTCAGTACTGAGGAGCTAAAGAAGAGACACAACTACACCTGTACTGCCTCTCACCTCAGTCTGGACAACAAGCTGGATGTCAGTTGGGAGTCTGGGGCAGAGAGAGTTCACCTGTCCACCCTCTCAGTTCTACTGATGATGCTGCTGATTCTTATTCTATTGGTCATTTTCATTTGTCAAAAGGAGGAGAAGTAACACCGCCTCCCAGTCTGAACTTGCCAACGTTGATGCAAAAGTGTCAGAGGAAATGAACCTGTCTTCAGTTTCTGAGACCTAATACAATGTTGGGACACTAATGCAACTTTGTCAATTCAGCTCAATTCACAATGAAAATATGACTGCCAGAGCACTTATGAGGGCAGACAACATGTACGAATGATTCTGTTATTGTTGGTGGATCTTCTCTTCCCCTCAACAAAGGACTGTAAAGGATCAATTTGGGGAGACTGTTGACAATAACAAATATCTGGGCATTATTAGTCCAGATCTGCATTCATATATTTTATATGCTGGTTTGGCATCCTGCTCATTAACAAAGATAATCTTTTAATTATTTCTGTTATGTAATCTGTCATTTATAATCATGACTTCATTCATTTCACAATGTACTTTATATCTGCAGCCAGTGCAATGAAAAAGTCCTTTAGTGTTACTTTTCCCCAGTCAAATATTCAGGCCTATATTTCCCCTTCAAGGCTGGACCACAACATAGATCTTATTTTTCTATCTACTATTATGTTATGATGAACACTGAATGGTATATCAAAAGGCTGAAAAGCCAATGTCTCCATTCCACATTGTGAAATAAGTATCCTTCCATGTTACCTGCTTCCTAATGAGACTAACTAGGTTAGAACCAAGGTCTCCTGCACATCCTAAACCTGCTTGGTGCATTTGTCCATGTAAAATCCATAAACATAACTACATTTCATTACCGATGTAAAGGGTAGGTGCTCATAGATCACGTTCCAAATGGCACCCTGTTCCCTACATAGTGCAGTGGAGGCCCTGGTCAAAAGTAGTGCCCTATATAGACTATAGGGTGCCATTTGGGATGTAGCTATAATCACTGGCTTTAGTCAATTAAGTTCCCCAGTTCTGCACACTCCAGTGTTTTCACATAAAACATCCTAAAGGAAGAAAAAAGGCAGAATTGTATTTGTCTTGGAAACAGGTGCCTCATAATGTCATTTGTCAATCTGAAATTAATCAGAGTTAGTACTGCTTGAGAGCAGAGATTAATACAACACAAATACTGTATTTGCTTTCGGAAAACACACACACACACACACACACACACACACACACACACACACACACACACACACACACACACACACACACAAACAGGGCTGCTCTGATCCTATTTGGGGTTGTTTGGAGTTGTTTAGGGATCCTGTTTGGGGTTGTTTGGAGTTGTTTGGAGTTGTTTTGGGATCCTGTTTTGGGTTGTTTGGAGTTGTTTAGGGATCCTGTTTGGGGTTGTTTAAGGATCCTGTTTGGGGGTGTTTGGAGTTGTTTTGGGATCCTGTTTGGGGTTGTTTGAGTTGTTTAGGGATCCTGTTTGGGGTTGTTTAGGGATCCTGTTTCGTGGTGTTTGGAGTTGTTTAGGGATCCTGTTTGTGGTTGTTTGGAGTTGTTTAGGGATCCTGTTTGGGGTTGTTTGGAGTTGTTTGGAGTTGTTTAGAGTTGTTTAGGGATCCTGTTTGGGTTGTTTGGAGTTGTTTGGAGTTGTTTTGGGATCCTGTTTGGGGTTGTTTGGAGTTGTTTAGGGATCCTGTTTGGGGTTGTTTAGGGATCCTGTTTGGGGGTGTTTGGAGTTGTTTTGGGATCCTGTTTGGGGTTGTTTGGAGTTGTTTAGGGATCCTGTTTGGGGTTGTTTAGGGATCCTGTTTGGTGGTGTTTGGAGTTGTTTAGGAATCCTGTTTGTGGTTGTTTGGAGTTGTTTAGGGATCCTGTTTGGGGTTGTTTGGAGTTGTTTGGAGTTGTTTAGAGTTGTTTAGGGATCCTGTTTGGGGTTGTTTACAGTTGTTTAGGGATCCTGTTTGGGGGTGTTTGGAGTTGTTTAGGGATCCTGTTTGGGGTTGTTTAGGGATCCTGTTTGGGGGTGTTTGGAGTTGTTTAGGGATCCTGTTTGTGGTTGTTTGGAGTTGTTTAGGGATCCTGTTTGTGGTTGTTTGGAGTTGTTTAGGGATCCTGTTTGTGGTTGTTTGGAGTTGTTTAGGGATACTGTTTGGGTTTGTTTGGAGATCCTGTTTGGGGTTGTTTGGAGTTGTTTGGAGTTGTTTAGGGATCCTGTTTGGGGTTGTTTGGAGTTGTTTAGGGATCCTGTTTGGGGTTGTTTGGAGTTGTTTGGAGATCCTGTTTGGAGTTGTTTTGCAGCCCTGTTCCACAATGTATTCATGCAAATAATTCAAATATTTTCTTTATTTTAACAAAAAATACAAAATAAATATAACTGAATTCCCACCATAATCCCTGAACTCCAATCATTATTTGTCCGTGTCAGTAAAATGTGTTATGTGCTACAGATCTTACAGTTTTTTATTTTATTTTATTACAATCGCTAGGACTCATTTCTGAATACTTAGATCCCTTTTTTCAAAACTCTTCACACAGTGAACACAACAGCAGTCTATGTGGGCTAAACTGTGGATCATTTTTCATTGCTTTGGCACAAAATGCATTCAATGACTACATCTTACAAATTTCATGAATTATTTTCTCACTCAGACACAACCACCACCAAAACTCTATGTTCCTACAGGCCAATTTGCACATGTTTACATACTCTTTTCAAAACTGTTAAACTGAAGCTCAAAACATAACATAACACAAAATTGAATAAGACATTTCTACAGCAATACCGAATTGAAATATATTCCAAATCTAAAAAATTAAACACTATCAAAACAATTAGGACAACCACAGCTGATTCCCATTGTAGCTGAACACCTACCCAGGTGTTAGTCTTTCAATTTCATTACTGTCACGACTTCTGCCGAAGTCGATGCCTCTCCTTGTTCGGGTGGTGCTCCGCGGTCGACGTCACCGGTCTTCTAGCCATCATTGATCCATTTTTCATTTTCCATTGGTTTTGTCTGGTCTCCCTACACACCTGTTTCCAATCCCATTCATTACATGTTGTGTATTTAACCCTCTGTTTCCCCTCATGTCCTAGTCAGAGATTGTTTGTTGTTAAGCTCGTGATTAAGGATTGGTGCGTGACAGGTTCTTGTACCCACGTTTATTTTATTATGTACTTTGGTTTTGGAGTTCTTGTTTCACGTTATTAAACTACTCCATTTATACCAAGTTTGATTCTCCTGCGCCTGACTTCCCTGCCACCTACACACACGACATAACAATTACCATCTATACAAAAGGGGACAGTTTAGGAATAATGCTGTAATCTAAACATGGACCCAGACAGAGATAGAGAAGTGGCTGACAGAGGAAGAAGAGTGGCTGGGAGAGGGAGAGGAGTGCGTACGTGTGGTGGAAGACGACTGAGAGGAATATCAAGAGCTGTAGTCTCAGATGAGATTAGGGCTGCTATAATTGATCATGTAATAAATCATGGTCTATCAATGAGAGAGGCTGGTCTGAGAGTGCAGCCAAATCTGCAACGCTCAACATCTATTGCAGAGCCAAGACAAATCTGCAACGCTCAACATCTATTGTGAGAAATGTCCGGCAAAACAACAGGTAAGATGTGCATTCTGCAAGGGCATCTGACTGAACTGCACATTACAGAAGTAAATTGAGCAAAGCCTCCAAACCCACTTGTGTGTAATTGTTTTTGTATTTCTGCTTATGACCCAACGGTTACCTCCCACAGGCAGGAGAGGTAGGATTTTCACTGCAGGAAACTGCAATCGTTGATATGGTCATCAGAAACAATGGCATAAAACTCAGAGATTCGGGACAGAGTGTTAGCAGACATTACATTTGGAAATATTCACAATGTAAGCATAACAACTATTTCTAGAGTTCTGAAACAACATCAAGTCAGAATGAAGCAGTTGTACACTGTCCCCTTTGAGAGGAACTCTGAACGAGTCAAGCAACTCAGGAACCAATATATCCAGGTAAGATGACTATAAAATACAGAACTGTTTTTGAACAAAACCAAACAGGGCAGAGGCACACAATGACATGTTTTTAGGTATAATGTCAACTACCGTAATAGCCTAACTCTTATGTTGTCGCATGGATTTATTTTAGAGAGTCATGGAGATTCATCTTTGTGGATGAGGCTGGTTTCAACTTGGCCAAAACACGGCGGTGAGGAAGGAATGTGATTGGGAAAAGAGCCACAGTGGATGTCCCGGGCCAGAGGGGTGCCAACATCACAATGTCTGCAGCAATATCCTCTGATGGATTTCTGTTACACAAACCACTAATTGGGCCATACAACACCGAGCGTCTCATTTCATTCCTGGATGACCTCTATGGAAGAGTTGTGCCAGGTGAGGAAAGGGTTGCAGTGAGGTGGAATCCGCCAACGTTTGTAATTGTATGGGACAATGTGGCATTTCACCACTCCCGTGCAGTCACAGAGCGGTATGCAGCCCATCCCAGGATTGTGTCACTTTTCCTCATGGAGTTGGAAGGTTTATGACCACCATCCACATGATCAAATGTCCCTCCTGGACGCAATGAACGCTGGATACCTGGACATATCTGCAGAAGATTGCCGGGGATGGACCAGGCATGCCAAAAGATTATTTCCTAGGTGTATTGCCCAAGATGACATAAGATGTAATGTGGATGAGAACCTGTGGCCAAATGCAAAAGACAGGGTTGACTAGCATTGCTACTGTATCTGTATCGGTAGATGATGTATATACAAATTCTTGTATTTTGGAATCACTCAATGCCAGAAAACAAATTGAAGCATATTGTATCATGTCTGATTCATTCCTGTAACATATACTGCAATGAATTCTAAACAGTAGAGGTTTCATTCCTGTAACATATACTGCAGTGAATTCTAAACAGTAGAGAGGTGTTTCTTGTTTTGTTTTGTAAAGACATTTGACAAAAGAAGACATTGTGTAATGCTGCCTGTCGTTAGTGTTTTTTAGGTGATTGTTTTATGAGTGATAAAGTGTGCTTGTTGGGTGACAAGCTTTGATAGTGTTATGGAAGAATGAGTTGATTTGAGACATGTATGAAGTGTTTTGGTAGTTTTAGTGCATTTTGGATGTGAAATTAACTGCTGTGCCAAGCTGAAAGTTGGTTAGGAGTTGTGTGAAGAGTTTTGAAAAAGTGACCTAAGTATTGAGAAATGGGTCCCAGCGATTGTAAAAAACTGTAATTTGATCCCTCTTTTGTCACCGAGAACAGGAAGTGCAAGCTCGTATTTGAGGTTTAAAAAGTCTTCTAAAGTTTGTAATTCACACTTTAAAATGTCAGACTTGATTTGCCCTAACAAAAAATATCAACCCCACATTGCATGTGATACATTCGTTAAGCAACAGCATTCAATACTCAACTGAGCTGGAACCCCACATTACTGAACATACCCAAAATAACATCAGTCACATTCATCATTTAAACAAATAATAGTTTCTCCTTCTTTATCACAAAAAAGGAATTTGAATTTAGACAAGTTATTACAAGGGTATATTTTGTGAAAGATTTTATAGTGAATTTCCTTTACTTTATTTGATATACAAAATGTATGATGGAGAAACCATTTCTTCCACTCAATGTCAGTAATATGTGCGTTCCAGAAGAAGTTCCCTCTGAGAGATCTTGTTCTTGGATTGAAGAAGTTCCCGTAAGAATGCTTTATTACATTTCTTATACAGCAGAGGGCAACCTTCTAACATAAGTTGTGCATCTATAGTATCCTGACATGCTCTCAAAAACACAAATGAAATGTCATTAATTGAGTAAGTCTTGAAGGTATTGCTTTGCATATAGAATAACAATCTTTATAATGTATTGGTAAGTTATATGTTTCTAAGAACTCTCTATAAGAGAGTATATTCCCTTCTTAATCAAATAAATCATGCACAAAAATAATATTTCTATCAAACCAGTTAGGGAAGAATATAGACTTGTTTTTAACAACAATATCTTTGTTGTTCCACAGAAGTGTTTTGTGTGGGGAGAAGTTGTGGATATAGTTTCCAGGCCAAAAGGGCTTGTTGGGGAAATTATGACAGTTTGATGGGTAGTTTTGCTGGAGATTAGTTGCACCAAGGATTGAAGTACCGTATAGATTCAGAGCTAAGCATACATATTTGTTTTTATCCAGTTTATTTAAAAGGTATTGTTGATATCAATAAATCTAGTACTTCAAGCCCTTCATCAGCTTTTTGGTTTGACATTACAGATTTCTCACGTTTGTGTTTATTTTTCCATATAAAGTCTAGGAAAGTGTTGTTGATATCCTTGCTGTTTGGATCAGCTACAGATAGAGCAGGGTAGACAACGTGACAGACCCTCTGCTTTGGACAATACAACCCTTACAATAATAGAGAGGTCACACGGGAGCCAGTTATTACACATGGATTTAGTTTTCTTTCATCTCTGAGAGAAATTGACATGTTGACAGACAATATAGTTTTTCGCCATGTGCACCAGTAAATATTTCACATTATCTTTCACTGGAATATTCTCAATAGATTGGTAATTTGAGATACACAAGGACATTTATTTAAGTTAAGTTCCAGAAGCAGAAGAGAATGATTTGATAATATTAAGTGCAACAGTAACTTGATCCTTGTCTTTTAGAAATAGAGTTGTATCATCTGCTAACTGATATATATATATATATATATATATATATACTTTTTCCAAATATTGAAATACCTTTTAATTTAAGGTTATTTAAAATGCTAATATATAGTAATTGTACAACTAAAAGCAATAGGAAAGCTGAAATAGGGCAACCCTGGCGTGCACTACGGTGAATATGAAATACTTTAGATGTGTTACGATTAATCGGGGCTGCAGGTAGCCTAGTGGTTAGAGCGTTGTACTTGTAACCGAAAGGTTGCAAGATTGAATCCCCGAGCTGACATGGTAAAAATCTGTCGTTCTGCCCCTGAACAAGGCAGTTCCTAGGCTGTCATTGAAAATAAGAATTTGTTCTTAACTGACTTGCCTAGTAAAATAAAGGTTAAAAAAATAATCATAATAGAACCATTAATATCTTTATAAAACATATTGATAACAGAGACAAAGCTAGTCCCGAAACCTAAAGTGTACAACAATGTATTAGGAACTTGTGTTCTATTGTAGCAAATGATTTACAACAGTGGAGGAATAAAATAATAGCCTTGTAGTCAACTGAATCAGCGTAATCAATCATGTCTAAAACTAATGTTACAGCTGATGTGGCGACCTTTCATCAAACCAGTTTGGGTTTCATTTATAAAGGTGGTTTAGGCCCATTTTAAGTTTATTAGAATATGCTAAAATTATCAATTTAAAATCTGTATTTAATAATGTAATAGGTCTCCTATTATCTATGAAAGGGGGATCTTTCTCAGGTTCTGGTATTAAGGAGATAACCCCTTGTTTCATGGTAGTAGTAGTAGTACTCTCACCATTAGCCAGGCATTCTTGGAACATGTTAGATACTGGTTCCTCTAAACGTTCCCAAAAGTGTAAATAGAATTCCACAGAAAGATCGACTGTTCCAGGTGCTTTGCCCTTCTTCATATATTTAAGAGCATCTCTAATCTCTACTATAGAACACTCATCTTCATATATGGACTTGAACTCATCAGAAATTATTGGAACATGTTTCATAAAATGTTCACATTCAATTCCATTAAAACTAGATTTATACAGATTTTCATAGAAAGAATACACAGTTGGAGATGATTTTAGGGTTATTACACAAGGTATTGTCATTATTTAAGGCAGAAAGAGATTTTCTCTCATAGTTCCTTTTTTCAAGAGCAAAGACATAGCTTGTTTTTCTCTCCCTCCTTAACCCATTGTTCTCTAGATCTAATCCCTTTAATTAAATCAATGTACATTTGTTCTATTCTAGACGTATTCAAATGTGTTTCTTCCTTTGCTGAAGGGTATCCATTTCTAAAAGAACATTCAATTTATTCATAAGCTCATCTCCTTTCAGACATGTTTGCTTCTATAGTTCCTTACTGTGTGTAATAGTGAGCTTATCATCCTTTGAACTTTTTCCCTTTACCTTCTTACTTTGTTAAAGACTGGGTCATTAAGGAGTGAATTAAGTTTCCAGTATCCTCGAATGCCACTGGATTTTTCAGAACATTCTAACTTGAATAATACACTGCTCAAAAAAATAAAGGGAACACTTAAACAACACAATGTAACTCCAAGTCAATCACACTTCTGTGAAATCAAACTGTCCACTTAGGAAGCAACACTGATTGACAATAAATTTCACATGCTGATGTGCAAATGGAATAGACAACAGGTGGAAATTATAGGCAATTAGCAAGACACCCCCAATAAAGGAGTGGTTCTGCAGGTGGTGACCACAGACCACTTCTCAGTTCCTATGCTTCCTGGCTGATGTTTTGGTCACTTTTGAATGCTGGCGGTGCTTTCACTCTAGTGGTAGCATGAGACGGAGTCTACAACCCACACAAGTGGCTCAGGTAGTGCAGCTCATCCAGGATGGCACATCAATGCGAGCTGTGGCAAGAAGGTTTGCTGTGTCTGTCAGCGTAGTGTCCAGAGTATGGAGGCGCTACCAGGAGACAGGCCAGTACATCAGGAGACGTGGAGGAGGCCGTAGGAGGGCAACAACCCAGCAGCAGGACCGCTACCTCCGCCTTTGTGCAAGGAGGAGCAGGAGGAGCACTGCCAGAGCCCTGCAAAATGACCTCCAGCAGGCCACAAATGTGCATGTGTCTGCTCAAACGGTCAGAAACAGACTCCATGAGGGTGGTATGAGGGCCCGACGTCCACAGGTGGGGGTTGTGCTTACAGCCTGTAGTGTGGTTTCCACTTTAATTTTGAGTGTGACTCCAAATCCAGACCTCCATGGGTTGATAAATTGGATTTCCATTGATTATTTTTGTGTGATTTTGTTGTCAGCACATTCAACTATGTAAATAAAAAAGTATTTAATAAGATTATTTCATTCATTCAGATCTAGGATGTGTTATTTTAGTGTTCCCTTTATTTTTTTGAGCAGTATATATATATAAATAAGAGAAGAGAGAAAGAGAGAAAGAGAGAGAGAGAGAGAGAGAGAGAGAGAGACTGAGAGAGAGGAGAGAGAGAGGAGATGAGAGAGAGAGACAGAGAGAGGAGGTCCTTTGCTGTTGTTCTGGGATTGATTTGCACTTACGTTCATCTCTAGGAGAGAACGCGTCTCCTTCCTGAGTGGTATGATGGCTGCAATGGTCCCATGGTGTTTATACTTGCGTACTATTGTTTGTACGAATGAACATGGTACCTACCTTTTGAAATTGCTCCCAAGGATGAACCAGACTTGTGGAGGTCTACAATTTTTTTCCCTGAGGTCTTGGCTGATTTCTTTTGATTTTCCCATGATGTCTTGACTTGTCAAGACTCGCCCTCTCAGGTTCCCCTTGAACCTGTGTAAGTGAAAGAGAAAGTCCGACAGACACTTCTTGCTACGCAGTTGGCTAAGTGAAAGAGAACGTCTGACAGACACTTGCTACGCAGTTTAAATTGAAGGGAAAGTCTTCTTATGACACGAGGCTATACTATCACAATCATGGGCAAACTGTCTGTCTTTTGTTTGTTCTTTCGTTTTACCCCATTGTCAATGCAGGTAAGGGTTTAACTTTCTACCTTATTTAATGATTTATTATGCCATAAAATGTCAAATGTCCATAAATGTGTACAGAGTTGGGGAGTAGTCGACGGGCTATACTGATATCACTTATTATTGATATCTAGGCTACATGGCACATTGATGATGTGAATCACACTGCTGTTATTACACATGGATTTAGTTTTCTTTCATCTCTGAGAGAAATTGACATGTTGACAGACAATATAGTTTTTCGCCATGTGCACCAGTAAATATTTCACATTATCTTTCACTGGAATATTCTCAATAGATTGGTAATTTGAGATACACAAGGACATTTATTTAAGTTAAGTTCCAGAAGCAGAAGAGAATGATTTGATAATATTAAGTGCAACAGTAACTTGATCCTTGTCTTTTAGAAATAGAGTTGTATCATCTGCTAACTGATATATATATATATATATATATATATATATATACTTTTTCCAAATATTGAAATACCTTTTAATTTAAGGTTATTTAAAATGCTAATATATAGTAATTCTACAACTAAAGCAATAGGAAAGCTGAAATAGGGCAACCCTGGCGTGCACTACGGTGAATATGAAATACTTTAGATGTGTTACGATTAATCGGGGCTGCAGGTAGCCTAGTGGTTAGAGCGTTGTACTTGTAACCGAAAGGTTGCAAGATTGAATCCCCGAGCTGACATGGTAAAAATCTGTCGTTCTGCCCCCTGAACAAGGCAGTTCCTAGGCTGTCATTGAAAATAAGAATTTGTTCTTAACTGACTTGCCTAGTAAAATAAAGGTTAAAAATAATCATAATAGAACCATTAATATCTTTATAAAACATATTGATAACAGAGACAAAGCTAGTCCCGAAACCTAAAGTGTACAACAATGTATTAGGAACTTGTGTTCTATTGTAGCAAATGATTTACAACAGTGGAGGAATAAAATAATAGCCTTGTAGTCAACTGAATCAGCGTAATCAATCATGTCTAAAACTAATGTTACAGCTGATGTGGCGACCTTTCATCAAACCAGTTTGGGTTTCATTTATAAAGGTGGTTTAGGCCCATTTTAAGTTTATTAGAATATGCTAAATTATCAATTTAAAATCTGTATTTAATAATGTAATAGGTCTCCTATTATCTATGAAAGGGGGATCTTTCTCAGGTTCTGGTATTAAGGAGATAACCCCTTGTTTCATGGTAGTAGTAGTAGTACTCTCACCATTAGCCAGGCATTCTTGGAACATGTTAGATACTGGTTCCTCTAAACGTTCCCAAAAGTGTAAATAGAATTCCACAGAAAGATTGACTGTTCCAGGTGCTTTGCCCTTCTTCATATATTTAAGAGCATCTCTAATCTCTACTATAGAACACTCATCTTCATATATGGACTTGAACTCATCAGAAATTATTGGAACATGTTTCATAAAATGTTCACATTCAATTCCATTAAAACTAGATTTATACAGATTTTCATAGAAAGAATACACAGTTGGAGATGATTTTAGGGTTATTACACAAGGTATTGTCATTATTTAAGGCAGAAAGAGATTTTCTCTCATAGTTCCTTTTTTCAAGAGCAAAGACATAGCTTGTTTTTCTCTCCCTCCTTAACCCATTGTTCTCTAGATCTAATCCCTTTAATTAAATCAATGTACATTTGTTCTATTCTAGACGTATTCAAATGTGTTTCTTCCTTTGCTGAAGGGTATCCATTTCTAAAAGAACATTCAATTTATTCATAAGCTCATCTCCTTTCAGACATGTTTGCTTCTATAGTTCCTTACTGTGTGTAATAGTGAGCTTATCATCCTTTGAACTTTTTCCCTTTACCTTCTTACTTTGTTAAAGACTGGGTCATTAAGGAGTGAATTAAGTTTCCAGTATCCTCGAATGCCACTGGATTTTCAGAACATTCTAACTTGAATAATACACTGCTCAAAAAATAAAGGGAACACTTAAACAACACAATGTAACTCCAAGTCAATCACACTTCTGTGAAATCAAACTGTCCACTTAGGAAGCAACACTGATTGACAATAAATTTCACATGCTGATGTGCAAATGGAATAGACAACAGGTGGAAATTATAGGCAATTAGCAAGACACCCCCAATAAAGGAGTGGTTCTGCAGGTGGTGACCACAGACCACTTCTCAGTTCCTATGCTTCCTGGCTGATGTTTTGGTCACTTTTGAATGCTGGCGGTGCTTTCACTCTAGTGGTAGCATGAGACGGAGTCTACAACCCACACAAGTGGCTCAGGTAGTGCAGCTCATCCAGGATGGCACATCAATGCGAGCTGTGGCAAGAAGGTTTGCTGTGTCTGTCAGCGTAGTGTCCAGAGTATGGAGGCGCTACCAGGAGACAGGCCAGTACATCAGGAGACGTGGAGGAGGCCGTAGGAGGGCAACAACCCAGCAGCAGGACCGCTACCTCCGCCTTTGTGCAAGGAGGAGCAGGAGGAGCACTGCCAGAGCCCTGCAAATGACCTCCAGCAGGCCACAAATGTGCATGTGTCTGCTCAAACGGTCAGAAACAGACTCCATGAGGGTGGTATGAGGGCCCGACGTCCACAGGTGGGGGTTGTGCTTACAGCCTGTAGTGTGGTTTCCACTTTAATTTTGAGTGTGACTCCAAATCCAGACCTCCATGGGTTGATAAATTGGATTTCCATTGATTATTTTTGTGTGATTTTGTTGTCAGCACATTCAACTATGTAAATAAAAAAGTATTTAATAAGATTATTTCATTCATTCAGATCTAGGATGTGTTATTTTAGTGTTCCCTTTATTTTTTTGAGCAGTATATATATATAAATAAGAGAAAGAGAGGAAAGAGAGAAGAGAGAGAGAGAGAGATGAGAGGAGAGAGAGAGAGAGATGAGGAGAGAGGGTGAGCGGAGAGAGAGAGAGAGACAGAGAGAGGAGGTCCTTTGCTGTTGTTCTGGGATTGATTTGCACTTACGTTCATCTCTAGGAGGAGAACGCGTCTCCTTCCTGAGTGGTATGATGGCTGCATGGTCCCATGGTGTTTATACTTGCGTACTATTGTTTGTACGACTAGAACATCGGTACCTACCTTTTGAAATTGCTCCCAAGGATGACACCAGACTTGTGGAGGTCTACAATTTTTTCCCTGAGGTCTTGGCTGATTCTCTTTTGATTTTCCCATGATGTCTTGACTTGTCAAGACTCGCCCTCTCAGGTTCCCCCTTGAACCTGTGTAAGTGAAAGAGAAAGTCCGACAGACACTTCTTGCTACGCAGTTGGCTAAGTGAAAGAGAACGTCTGACAGACACTTGCTACGCAGTTTAAATTGAAGGGAAAGTCTTCTTATGACACGAGGCTATACTATCACAATCATGGCAAACTGTCTGTCTTTTTGTTTGTTCTTTTCGTTTTACCCCATTGTCAATGCAGGTAAGGGTTTAACTTTCTACCTTATTTAATGATTTATTATGCCATAAAATGTCAAATGTCCATAAATGTGTACAGAGTTGGGGAGTAGTCGACGGGCTATACTGATATCACTTATTATTGATATCTAGGCTACATGGCACATTGATGATGTGAATCACACTGCTGCTCTTTAATTTATTTGTGCTTTACGGATTGTGAAGGGAAAGGGCATATCTAGTCAGTTGCACAACTGAATGCATTCAGCTGAAATGTTTTTTCCGCATTCCGATTTGTGAACAGCCATCCACAACAACCGCACCTCTGTGATTCAGAAGGGTAATCAATATTTCCATATTATCTTAAAAAATGTGTATATATTCACTCCTCTCCCAGGTTCAGGATCACATTCTCTGTGGGCACTTGCAACATATATAAGCGGAGAGAGACACCTTTCCCTGAGTTTACGGTTGTGTTAATGTTGGATGACGTTCAAGTGACTTACTATGACTCCAACGATAAACAGTATGTCTACAGGGGCCAAAATATCAAAGAGAAAACCGAGGATGATGAAGCAAAGGATGAAGCTCATATATATGGAGATATCTACCACAGCATGAAAGACCGATCATTTGAACTAAAGCACCACTTTAATCTCACAGAAGGTGTTCAAGTTCAGCAAAGATGGACTGGCTGTGAGATGATGGACAATGGTGAACCGGGCTTGGCCATGTTTAAGAACATTTTCAATGGCATTTCTGAAGATACGCGATGTATTATAACACGACACATGTTACATACAATGCTGGTAAAATACTTCTAGGATGGGATTGGAAAATGCAAGCATACAACATAAACAAATTTGAGAATTATTACCTTCCCATTTGCATCAAACACCTGAAGACTCTCCTGAAGAGAGAGAAGAACATTGTGATGCGTAAAGTTCCTCCAAGACTCAGGTTGATAAAGAAAGAGGTTTCTGGAGGGTTTCAGGTGAGCTGCCTGGCGTTTGGTTTCTACCCCCGCCACATCAACCTGACCCTGCTGAGAGACGGCCAGCCAGTGGCAGAACAGGAGCTGACAGGGGGGGAGGTGCTGCCTAGTGGAGATGGGACCTACCAGCTGAGGAAGAGTCTGGAGGTCAGTACTGAGGAGCTAAAGAAGAGACACAACTACACCTGTACTGCCTCTCACCTCAGTCTGGACAACAAGCTGGATGTCAGTTGGGAGTCTGGGGCAGAGAGAGTTCACCTGTCCACCCTCTCAGTTCTACTGATGATGCTGCTGATTCTTATTCTATTGGTCATATTCATTTGTGTCAAAAGGAGGTGGTAGTAACACTGCCTCCCAGATGAAACTTGCCAACTTTGATGCAAAGTGTCAGAGGAAATGAACCTGTCTTCAGTTTCTGAGACCTAATAAAATGTTTGGACACGGATGCAGTTTTGTTAATTCAGCTCAATTCACAATGAAAATATGACTGCCAGAGCACCTATCAGAGTAGACTCCAAATGTGCAAAGATTCTGTTATTGTCGGTCAGTCTTCCCTTCCTCTCAATAAAGGACTGTAAATGAATTAGTTTGGGGAGGCTGTTGACAATAACAAATATCTGGGCATTAGTCCAGATCTGCATTTATTATATTGTATATGCTGGTTTGGCATCCTGCTCATTAACAAGATAATCTGGTAGTTATTTCTGTTATATAATCTGTAATTTCTAATCATGATATTCATTAAATTCAGAATGCGCTCTATATCTGTGCTGTATAAGCTGATAGTCAGTATCTTAACCAGAAGGATAATCATGTGATCATGTGTATGAGGTCTGTTTATTACTGGAATGTCTTCACAGTGTCTGTCACGTCCTGACCCTAGTAAGATGTCATTTTCTATAGTAGAGTAGGGCAGGGCGTGACAGGGGGTGTTTTTGGTTGTCCTATGTTTTCTATAGGAGAACCAAATGTTTAAGTTCTAGTTTTCTATTTCTATGTTGGGATTGTTTGGGGTTGATTTCTAATTGGAGGCAGCTGATCCTTATTGCCTCTGATAGAGATCATATTTAAGTAGGGGTTTTTCTCTTCCTGTTTTGTGGGTGATTATATTTTGTGAGTGTGTTTGTTCCTCCTGCGTCACGGTTTGTTGTTTTGTCAGTAAGTTATCTTTGTTATTGCATTAAGTTTCACTAACTAATAAATATGTGGAATGAAACCGATGCTGCATTTTGGTCCGCCTCCTTCAAACAGCTGTGACAGTGTCTCTGTATTGTATGTAGTGTATGTTCATCCTACTGCACAATAAGACCTTTATTACAGACAATAAATGCAGCCTAATTGATTAATGCCTACATTTTCACTTCAAGTCTGGAATACAAAAAAAAACATGATTTTCAATATAAGATCTAGATCTTTTATTTTAGGATGAACACTGACTGGTATATCAAAAGGCTGCTAAGCCAATGTCTCCAATCCACATTTTGAAAAAAGTATCCTTCCACGTTACCTGCTTCCTAATGAAACCAGCTAGGTTTGAACTGAGGTCTCCTGCACACCACAATACTGTGTTAGCCCTCTGAGCTAAATCCTACAACCCCTGACAACATTCCTAAACTTGCTGTCTTGCTGCTATTTTAGATATAAAACAAACATCTATTTCTAATCTACATTTCATTACTGACATAAAGGGCACGTGCACAAAGGTTGTGCTCCAAATGGCACCCTATACCCTATATAGTGTGCCATGGGCCCTGGTTTAAAGTAGTCCACTATGTAGGGAATAGGGTTGCCATTTGGGATGTAGCCATATTTACTGGCTTAAGTCAATTAAGTTCCCCAGGTCTGCACACTCCAGTGTTTTACCATTAAAAATCCTAAAGGAAGAAAAAAGCTTAATTGCATTTGTCTTGGAGACTGATACCTCATAAAGAGTAAATGCCATTTCTCAGTCTGAATGAATCAGTTAGTGCTGCCTACCCTTTTCCAAATAAAGTATTGTTCATTGTGAAACTTGCCTGGTTGTCGTTCATACTTCCTGAAATTGCACTGAGGCACAAAATAACCAAAAATATCCATATCTGACACACACAGGCACACAGTCACACACACAAGCAGGGACAGACAGACTTGGAGGTTGGGGGGGCCCTCAGAAAGCATGCGATCACAAAAGTGTATGAAATTAGCTTTAAAATTGCAAATGTTATTTTAGCCTCATGACAAATGTGTAGAATAGCATTAAAAAATTGTTCACTTTTCTTTCTGCACCATGGCAAAATGTGTTGAAATTTAGGAAGTTAGCTGATTCCTCTCCCCATCTGTCTTTTGACAATTATTTATATACAATTATATATCCTGACACAATTTGGCTCCACATGTGACCTCAGTCTGGAATCTCAAATCAGATTTGTTTTGCTCTGAAGTATTTGCACATGACCTGCCTGTAACGCCTGTCAAATGGAGTAGACCAAGGCGCAGCGTGGTTAGTGCTCATCATTAATTTATTATACTGAGAACACAAACAGAGAAACAAAAGATGACAGCCAAACAGTTCTGTCAGGTAAGATATACTAAACAAAATTCAAAAGGCACTGCACATCTGAGCAATCTTTTTACAGGTGCATGGCAACAGTTGAAACAGGATGAAGGAAAAAGGAAACCGCACACTGCTCTTGATAGTATCACTGATATTTAATAAGCGTACGTATCGGTCTAACGGCCTTCGTCAGAGCTTTGGTGAATTTTCTGAAAACAGCACCTCTATATAGACCTAGCCCCACCCACATCCGTTCCACACATGGAAAGGGGTTGGAGACAAAGGAAAAATAAATAAGTGCTACCAACATAACAATATGCATTTCACAAACACCACAAAAGTGTATAAATAAGACGCATTGAATATGTCATAAAACCACAATGAGGACATAGCAAGTTTTCATTAATCATTGGGTACATCATACGAAAAACATCAGAGCAATCTTAAATAGACACATAATTCATGTTCAAATTCACAACATAACATACATAGGCATTCATCATTAAGTCCTTTGGGAAATAATGTCTGGAGGGTGAAAATCCAAAAACATTCTCTTTTGCTCAGAGTATTATAATATCACCTCCCCTGTCTGATATCTTGACCTTCTCTATGCCACAAAATCTAATGGTAGAAATGTCATGTTTTAGGTCATTAAATGTACTGCGACTGGATAATCCCTGTGGTTTCGCCTGATTGAACTTTTATGTTCACTAATTCTCTGTTTGAGAGAGCGGGAGGTTTTACAGAGCCCACATGGACATTTAATAATGTAAATAACATGGGTGGTGGAACACGTAATGATATCATTTATTTGGAACGTTTACCTGTGTGAGGGTGGCAGAAATATTCACACTTCATCATATTGTTGCACTGTGCGCATCCTCTGCATTTATAGCTACCATTTGGTAGAGGGCGTAATGAGCCTGGCTGATTTTCTTTCGTGGCTGGCAGTTGGCATGAACCCAATTTATCGCGTAAATGTGACATTTAAGTCATTTAGCAGACGCTCTTATCCAGAGCGACTTACAAATTGGTGCATTCACCTTATGATATCCAGTGGAACAACCACTTTACAATAGTGCATCTAAATATTTTTTTTTGGGGGGGGGCGTTTTAGAAGGATTACTTTATCCTATCCCAGGTATTCCTTAAAGAGGGTGGGGTTTCAGGTGTCTCCGGAAGGTGGTGATTGACTCCGCTGTCCTGGCGTCGTGAGGGAGCTTGTTCCACCATTGGGGTGCCAGAGCAGCGAACAGTTTTGACTGGGCTGAGCGGGAACTGTGCTTCCTCAGAGGTAGGGAGGCGAGCAGGCCAGAGGTGGATGAACGCAGTGCCCTTGTTTGGGTGTAGGGCCTGATCAGAGCCTGAAGGTACGGAGGTTGCCGTTCCCCTCACAGCTCCGTAGGCAAGCACCATGGACTTGTAGCGGATGCGAGCTTCAACTGGAAGCCAGTGGAGAGAGCGGAGGAGCGGGGTGACGTGAGAGAACTTGGAAGGTTGAACACCAGACGGGCTGCAGCGTTCTGGATGAGTTAAAGGGGTTTAATGGCACAGGCAGGAGCCCAGCCAACAGCGAGTTGCAGTAATCCAGACGGGAGATGACAAGTGCCTGGACTAGGACCTGCGCCGCTTCCTGTGTGCGGCAGGGTCGTACTCTGCGAATGTTGTTAGAGCATGAACCTACAGGATCGGGTCACCACCTTGATTGTTAGTGGAGAACGGACAGGGTGTTGTCCAGGGTCACGCCAAGGTTCTTAGCACTCTGGGAGGAGGACACAAGGGAGTTGTCAACCGTGATGGTGAGATCATGGAACGGGCAGTCCTTCCCCGGGAGGAAGAGCAGCTCCGTCTTGCCGAGGTTCAGCTTGAGGTGGTGAGCCGTCATCCACACTGATATGTCTGCCAGACATGCAGAGATGCGATTCGCCACCTGGTTATCAGAAGGGGGAAAGGAGAAGATTAATTGTGTGTCGTCTGCGTAGCAATGATAGGAGAGACCATGTGAGGATATGACCGAGCCAAGTGACTTGGTGTATAGTGAGAATAGGAGAGGGCCTAGAACAGAGCCCTGGGGGACACCAGTGGTGAGAGCACGTGGTGCGGAGACAGATTCTCGCCACGCCACCTGGTAGGAGCGACCTGTCAGGTAGGACGCAATCCAAGCGTGGGCCGCGCCGGAGATGCCCAGCTCGGAGAGGGTGGAGAGGAGGATCTGATGGTTCACAGTATCAAAGGCAGCAGATAGGTCTAGAGGATGAGAGCAGAGGAGAGAGAGTTAGCTTTAGCAGTGCGGAGAGCCTCCGTGACACAGAGAAGAGCAGTCTCAGTTGAATGCCCAGTCTTGAAACCTGACTGATTAGGATCAAGAAGGTCATTCTGAGAGAGATAGCAGGAGAGCTGGCCAAGGGACGGCACGTTCAAGAGTTTTGGAAGAGAAGAAAGAAAGAAGGGATACTGGTCTGTAGTTGTTGATATCGGAGGGATCGAGTGTAGGTTTTTTCAGAAGGGGTGCAAACTCTCGCTCTCTGAAGACGGAAGGGACGTAGCCAGCGGTCCAGGATGAGTTGATGAGCGAGGTGAGGTAGGGGAGAAAGGTCTCCGGAAATGTGTCTGGAGAAGAGAGGAGGGGATGATAGGGTCAAGTGGGCAGGTTGTGGGGGGGCCGGTCCGGCCGTCACGAGACGCAAGATTTCATCTGGAGAGAGTGGGGAGAAAGAGGTCAAAGCACAGGGTAGGGCAGTGTGAGCAGGACCAGCGGTGTCATTTCGGATCGGATGTCATCAGCCTTCTTTTCGAAATGGTTGACAAGTCATCCGCAGAGAGGAGAGGCGGGGGGGGGGGGGGGGGGTGAGGAGGATTCAGGAGGGAGGAGAAGGTTGCAAAGAGCTTCCTAGGGTTAGAGGCAGATGCCTTGGAATTAGAGTGGTAGAAAGTGGCTTAGCAGCAGAGACAGAAGAGGAAAATGTAGAGAGGAGGGCGTGAAGATTGCCAGGTCCGCAGGGAGGCGAGTTTTTCTCCATTCCGCTCCGGCTGCCCGGAGCGAGCGGAACCTCTCATACACAATAAGTGGTGGATTTTTAATTCAGCCGGCAAACTGGGTCCGATGATAAAATATTGCCAGTGTTTCTTGACCACACCTCCCACTGTTCGCGAATTCAAGTATATGTGGTTGTGACCATTCCGGAGTGTTACTTTAGCTTTAGCCGGTCTTTTTTGTAACAATTCATCTCGTGTTTTTTCCTAATGCCACAATGCTTCATCCACACATTGTGGCGAATAGCCTCTTCTTAGAAACCTAATGCGCGTCTCCGCTGCTTTTCTAGATACTCATCTTGTAGGGTTAATTTTTCGGTTTTATGCTTCTGCAGATATTGAATGTGCACTATAATTATGGTTTATAATATATCAGAACTTAACAGGACAGCATAATGGGTAGACAAAGAGAACATGTGTAACAAGGTGTAGGCAGCTGACTTAGTGATAGGAGGTTTGTGGAACCCATCACAAGGGAGCATGTGAGGAACAGATAGAGTGTGAGAAACAACTGTATAAGTAAATACACTGAAATTGAGTGGTTGCTGACTCTTGAGTATACACTAAGAAGATAAGATCCAACGCCTGGCAACATGTGATGCGCCAGGAGGCTTGGACCAGCCTGTGCGCCTGCGATAGGCTGAGTAAGTCTAAACCACGCTCAGACTCTACTCGATAGGCCTGCTCTGAGCGGGAACTATCTCTGTCAGAGTATTAAGAAGGACTTTGTGCTAAAAAGTGAGTTCTCTGTATACGCTGCGAGGTGGTGCAGTAGCCCGGTATACGAACATCATATTTACCATTTGTACTATCATTCTATTTACTAAGATGAATTAATAATCACTGCAAACTAAGTTGCATGGTTTGTTTATATCCTAATCCAAGATTTGATTGACGCAACCCAACAATCTGTGGAGTAGCATATACGGCGCAGTCTGAAAAATTGGCCTCTTGGAAGTCCTCTTTTTTAATGGCTCAGGATGGAAGCTGTCCCCCCTGTAATAGAGTATTTCTGTCCGTTTCTTTTCTATACAGAGTTTGTAACAGGGTTCCATTTGATTTCTCAATCCACATATCGAGTAATGAACGCGTTGAGTGTCACTTTCAATAGTGAATTTGAGATTGGGATCCATGTCATTGAGTAGTGCCATAAAATCTGACAGCTCGTGTTCAGTTCTTCCCATTATGCAAAAAATGTCGTCATAATCGATACACTTCAGGATTTTATTCAAAAATGGGTATTCATTTTTATTATTGACAAAACGTTCTTCAAATAGACCCACATAAAGGTTAGCATAGCTCGGAGCGAATGTGGAGCCATCGATGTTCCTTCGTTTGGAGGTAGTAGTCATCATCAAACCTAAATTAGTTATACTTCAAAACATATTCTCGCAGCTCTAGAATAAAGTTTGTTGGTGGATATTCATAGTATCTCTGTCTCCCAAATAGTGTGGGAATGCTGGTATATAGACTCTCGACATCTAATGTGACCAGAATACAGTCTTCTGTTAAACCCGCTTATTGGTGAGATCTTGTTTATGAAGTCTATAGAGTCTTTTACATAAGATGCAATGCTTGCACATGAGTTTTAATAAAAGAGTCTACAAAGTTTGACAATGGCTCTAGCATTGAGCCTATTCCTGCACCACTGGTCTGCCTGGATAATTGCCTTGTTGTTGTTTTAGGTTTGTGTAATTTACGGTTAAAATGTACAGGCATGGACGTATGGCACATTTACAGCAAAGATATGTCATATTCAGGTTTTGAGATAGGTGGTGAATAGGGCTTTGCGTCCAGATTAGAAGCATATATCCCTTTGGAACACCTGTGTGGATCAACACTCAGTTTTCTATAGAAACGTTCATTACTGGAGTTGTCTCTGAATTCTTCTTTATATCTTCATAGTCTAAAACAACCACAGTACAAGATATACTGAACAGAAATAACCACCCACAAACCAAAGGAAAAACAGCTACCTAAGTATGGCTCCCCAATCAGCAACAACGATGTACAGCTGTCCCTGATGGAGAGCCATACCAGGCCAAAACAAAGAAATACAAACATAGAAAAAAGGACATAGAATGCCCACCCCAGTCACACCCTGGCCTAACCAAAATAGAGAATAAAACCCTCTCTATGGCCAGGGTGTGACACTGCCATTGCCATGACAACCACCCCCAAAATGTAAGGAACAATGACAGGAATTGAGCTTTGCATCTGTGTGATACTACTGAGGCTACATCATGAACGTGCAAATCTGATATGGGTCACATGTAAAACTGAGTGTGAACAGTCAGAAAAAAAAAGATTGGATATGGGGAAAAAAACAGAACGGGTTCTTCAGGTGGTTGTGTAAACATAGCCATCAAATAAAGGCTAGCTAAAGTGCAAAAATTCAGCATTTTGTCATGGCCCTCCATCAACCATGTGTCACTTCTAGGAAGATTTCAGCCCACTTAGTCCCAAAATGTCTCCCAATGTTTACCATCATTGTAAAGACTGAAGTTATTTTATTGCTTTGACAAAGTCAACTAGATACGAGGAGAACATCTAATGTGATGGACCATATGACTGGACAGATACTATATACACATCTACTGTGATGGACCATTGACTGGACAGATACTATATAACATCTAATGTGATGGACCATATGACTGGACAGATACTATATAAATCTAAGTGATGGACCATATGACTGGAAAGATACTATATAACATCTAATGTGATGGACCATATGACTGGACAGATACTATATAACACTAATGTGATGAACCATATGACTGGACAGATACTATATAACATCTATGTGATGGACCATATGACTGGACAGATACTATATAACATCTAATGTGATGGACCGTATGACTGGACAGATACTATATAACATCTAATGTGATGGACAGATACTATATAAATCTAATGTGATGGACCATATGACTGGACAGATACTATATAACATCTAATGTGATGGACCATATGACTGGAAGATACTATATAACATCTAATGTGATGGACCATATGACTGGACTGATACTATATAACATCTAATGTGATGGACCATGTGACTGGACAGATACTATATACCATCTAATGTGATGGACCATATGACTGGACAGATACTATATAACATCTAATGTGATGGACCATATGACTGGACAGGATACTATATAACATCTAATGTGATGGACCATATGACTGGACAGATACTATATAACATCTAATGTGATGGACCATATGACTGGACTGGTATTATGGAACATCTAATGTGATGGACCATATGACTGGACAAATACTATAGATCTGTGCACAAAAACATCTTTACATTTCATTATAATCAGGCACTGTGGATTAATTATGCATCACTCAGTTTATTAAACTCTTGTTAAATAATCCACCTTTGTATAAAGCACATTGTTCAAGAAAAGTGTCAAGTGAAATTATACTGCCAGATTATAATTAAGAAATTAGGCCCGAGGGTGTGTGGTATAGTGCCAATATACCACAGCGAAGGGCTGTTTTTAAATCACGACGCAACGCGGAGTGCCTGGATACAGCCCTAGTCGTGGTATATTGGTCATATACCACAAACCCCTGAGGTGCCTTATTACTATTATAAACTGGTTACCAACTTAATTAGAGCAAGTAAAATATATGTTCTGTCATACCTGTGGTATATGGTCTGATACCACAGCTGTCAGCCAATCAGCATTCAGGGCTCGAACCATCCAGTTTATAATGCATTTTACAGTACTTTTGCACAGATTTTAAATACAGTATTTTGCACCATAAAGATGTCAATCAGTAAATCAATAGGATGAAAATAAACATAAGTCACAGAGAGGGTTTAAACATGATCGTTTTTAGATGTCAGGTCCCAAACCACATAGTTATGGAACAGTATAGGAATATGATACTGCTTCTGGCAACAATACTTCAGAATGATAAACAAGGCTTCTGCTGCAGTCAGAGAAGAGTTTCCCTGAGATTGAAACGGTTTATATGTTTTATTTATTTAACTAGGCAAGTCAGTTAAGAACAAATTCTTATTTTCAATGACGGCCTAGGAACAGTGGGTTAACTGCCTTGTTCAGGGGCAGAACGACAGATTTTTTACCTTGTCAGCTCAGGGATTCAATCTTGCAACCTTTCAGTTACTAGTCCAATGCTCTAACCACTAGGCTACCTGCTGCCCCATCTTGTCTTGGATCTGCATGGGGTTGAAAAATCCTGATAACTTTCCCAAAGTTCCCAGGTTTTCCAGTAATCCAGGTTGGAAGATTTCCGGAATCAGGAGGGAATAGCTAGGAAAACCTGAGAATTAGTGGAATTTTGCAACCCTAACTTTGTTAGACTGTCTGTTTTCTACCACTCCACATCCTGATTAAATTACAATAAGGCACTACTTAGTTAGTTGTTGAAAAGTCTATTATTAAGTCCTAGGGTTGGAAAGTTATAGGAATAAACATAAGCAAGACCTACACATATACTGTATTTGGTTGTACTTTTTATATGAACAGCTGCTGTTTTTAATATGTGTATGGCAATATAATTCATACATCATTTATTGTCACCCTGCATTTTAGAACAAAAGATGGCTATGTAATATCCATCCAAAAGCACAAACAACCTAATCTAACTGGTTCAAAGTCCCCATTCCAAAGACACAAACAACCTAATCTAACTGGTTCAAAGTCCCCATTCAAAGCACAAACAACCTAACTAACTGGTTCAAAGTCCCCATTCAAAGCACAAACAACCTAAACTAACTGGTTCAAATTCCCCATTCCAAAGCACAAACAACCTAAACTAACTGGGTCAAGTCCCCATTCCAAGCACAATACTAATGGTGGTTAATTTTAACCAGCTGTATTGGAAACTGATCTTTTTCCACAAGTCTATTCAAGTCAAGAGTGGCCCCAAACCTTTCCTTCCTTTTCCTATTTCATTGATTTACCGGCCAATAGTCAGTCATTTTTTTTGGCAAAGTGGTCCACATTCTTACTTGGCCTCTTATTAGAAGTTTGTCTGGATTGGAAAGTGTTAGAAGGTGGCATTAAAAATTCCCATTCTGCACACACACTCTGAGGGTGACGTGGGGGAGGAGTGGGTGTGTGTGTATGTTTGTGTATGAGGAGAGCTGGACAGGCAAAACAGAGAGAGGGGCAGGATTAGCAGGCTAATGCCCGCGCAACACACACAACCACACACACACACACACATCACACACACGAACACTGGACAACATGCTGCACACTCTAGCACACATTTGAATCAAACACAGACAGACAGAACATGAACACAGGACATACACGCACACGTTCAGGTCCGAAGGATTTTTTGTAATTCATTTACAGTATCATCTGATTGGTGTTTGGTCTGTGTGCACAACATGCAACATGACTCACCTTCTCTTCCTCATTCTCCCCTCAGCTTAATTTTGTCTTAAATTTCCACCTCCCACTTGTTGATTCGTTCAACAGAATTTAAAGTACCGTACCTTGTTTGACAAGTGAAAAGAAAAGTCTGTCAGACACTTCAGAGCTAGAAACTGCTACGTGAGGATACTGGAAAAGTAGTGAACATTTCAAAAATCATGGGCAAACGTCTGTCCTTTATTTATTCATTCGTTTTACATCGTTGTCAACGCAGGTTAAGATGGACTATCTACTTTCTCTCTTACCTCATTTAATTATTTTTTTAATGTTATAAATATATAAAATATCCATATCTGTGTATATATCACTCCTCTCCCAGGTTCAGGATCACATTCTCTGTGGGCACTTGCAACATATATAAGAGGAGAGACGCCTTTCCCTGAGTTACGGTTGTGGTGATGTTTGGATGATGTTCAAGTGGCTTACTATGACTCCAACATGAAACACTTCATCTACAGGGGACATAACACCTCAGACAAAATACACGACGAAGCTCAGGAAGGAGCTTATTTACTTGGAAAGATTGTACCACCACATGAAAGCAGAGATCAGTTAACCTAAAGCACCACTTCAACCTCACAGAAGGTGTTCAAGCTCAGCAAAGAATGGTCTGGCTGTGAGATGTTGGACAATGGTGAAACCAGTCTGATCATGGTAAAGGACACTTTCAATGCCATTATACAGATCAAATGGTATATTACAACATGACACATTTTATATATGATGCTGGGAAACTACTACTAGGATGGGATGAGGCAAGCTATGAAAGCAGTACTGTTTGAGAATGTTCACCTTCCCATTTGCATCAGACACAGAAGACTCTCCTGAAGAGAGGAGAAGGAACGTTGTGAATGCGTAAAGTTCCTCCCAGACTCAGGTTGATAAAGAAAGAGGTTTCTGGAGGGTTTCAGGTGAGCTGCCTGGCGTTTGGTTTCTACCCCGCCACATCAACCTGACCCTGCTGAGAGACGCCAGCCAGTGGCAGAACCAGGAGCTGACAGGGGGGGAGGGTGCTGCCTAGTGGAGATGGGACCTACAGCTGAGGAAGAGTCTGGAGGGTCAGTACTGAGGAGCATAAAGAAGAGACACAACTACACCTGTACTGCCTCTCACCTCAGTCTGGACAACAAGCTGGATGTCAGTTGGGAGTCTGGGGCAGAGAGAGTTCACCTGTCCACCCTCTCAGTTCTACTGATGATGCTGCTGATTCTTATTCTATTGGTCATTTTCATTTGTCAAAAGGATGAGAAGTAACACCGCCTCCCAGTCTGAACTTGCCAACGTTGATGCAAAAGTGTCAGAGGAAATGAACCTGTCTTCAGTTTCTGAGACCTAATACACTGTTGGGTACACTAATGCAACTTTGTCAATTCAGCTCAATTCACAATGAAAATATGACTGCCAGAGCACTTATGAGGGCAGACAACATGTACGAATGATTCTGTTATTGTTGGGGATCTTCTCTTCCCCTCAACAAAGGACTGTAAAGGATCAATTTGGGGAGACTGTTGACAATAACAAATATCTGGGCATTATTAGTCCAGATCTGCATTCATATATTTTATATGCTGGTTTGGCATCCTGCTCATTAACAAAGATAATCTTTTAATATTTCTGTTATGTAATCTGTCATTTATAATCATGACTTCATTCATTTCACAATGTACTTTATATCTGCAGCCAGTGCAATGAAAAAGTCCTTTAGTGTTACTTTTCCCCAGTCAAATATTCAGGCCTATATTTCCCCTTCAAGGCTGGACCACAACATAGATCTTATTTTTCTATCTACTATTATGTTATGATGAACACTGAATGGTATATCAAAAGGCTGAAAAGCCAATGTCTCCATTCCACATTGTGAAATAAGTATCCTTCCATGTTACCTGCTTCCTAATGAGACTAACTAGGTTAGAACCAAGGTCTCCTGCACATCCTAAACCTGCTTGGTGCATTTGTCCATGTAAAATCCATAAACATAACTACATTTCATTACCGATGTAAAGGGTAGGTGCTCATAGATCACGTTCCAAAATGGCACCCTGTTCCCTACATAGTGCAGTGGAGGCCCTGGTCAAAAGTAGTGCCCTATATAGACTATAGGGTGCCATTTGGGATGTAGCTATAATCACTGGCTTTAGTCAATTAAGTTCCCCAGTTCTGCACACTCCAGTGTTTTCACATAAAACATCCTAAAGGAAGAAAAAGGCAGAATTGTATTTGTCTTGGAAACAGGTGCCTCATAATGTCATTTGTCAATCTGAATTAATCAGAGTTATTACTGCTTGAGAGCAGAGATTAATACAACACAAATACTGTATTTGCTTTCGGAAAACACACACACACACACACACACACACACACACACACACACACACACACACACCACACACACACACACACACACAAACAGGGCTGCTCTGATCCTATTTGGGGTTGTTTGGAGTTGTTTAGGGATCCTGTTTGGGGTTGTTTGGAGTTGTTTGGAGTTGTTTTGGGATCCTGTTTTGGGTTGTTTGGAGTTGTTTAGGGATCCTGTTTGGGGTTGTTTAAGGATCCTGTTTGGGGGTGTTTGGAGTTGTTTTGGGATCCTGTTTGGGGTTGTTTGGAGTTGTTTAGGGATCCTGTTTGGGGTTGTTTAGGGATCCTGTTTCGTGGTGTTTGGAGTTGTTTAGGGATCCTGTTTGTGGTTGTTTGGAGTTGTTTAGGGATCCTGTTTGGGGTTGTTTGGAGTTGTTTGGAGTTGTTTAGAGTTGTTTAGGGATCCTGTTTGGGGTTGTTTGGAGTTGTTTGGAGTTGTTTTGGGATCCTGTTTTGGGTTGTTTGGAGTTGTTTAGGGATCCTGTTTGGGGTTGTTTAGGGATCCTGTTTGGGGGTGTTTGGAGTTGTTTTGGGATCCTGTTTGGGGTTGTTTGGAGTTGTTTAGGGATCCTGTTTGGGGTTGTTTAGGGATCCTGTTTGGTGGTGTTTGGAGTTGTTTAGGAATCCTGTTGTGGTTGTTTGGAGTTGTTTAGGGATCCTGTTTGGGGTTGTTTGGAGTTGTTTGGAGTTGTTTAGAGTTGTTTAGGGATCCTGTTTGGGGTTGTTTACAGTTGTTTAGGGATCCTGTTTGGGGGGTGTTTGGAGTTGTTTAGGGATCCTGTTTGGGGTTGTTTAGGGATCCTGTTTGGGGTTGTTTGGAGTTGTTTAGGGATCCTGTTTCGTGGTGTTTGGAGTTGTTTAGGGATCCTGTTTGTGGTTGTTTGGAGTTGTTTAGGGATCCTGTTTGGGGTTGTTTGGAGTTGTTTAGGGATACTGTTTGGGTTTGTTTGGAGGATCCTGTTTGGGGTTGTTTGGAGTTGTTTGGAGTTGTTTAGGGATCCTGTTTGGGGTTGTTTGGAGTTGTTTAGGGATCCTGTTTGGGGTTGTTTGGAGTTGTTTGGAGATCCTGTTTGGAGTTGTTTTGCAGCCCTGTTCCACAATGTATTCATGCAAATAATTCAAATATTTTCTTTATTTTAACAAAAATACAAAATAAATATAACTGAATTCCACCATAATCCCTGAACTCCAATCATTATTGTCCGTGGTCAGTAAAATGTGTTATGTGCTACAGATCTTACAGTTTTTTATTTTATTTTTATTACAATCGCTAGGACTCATTTCTGAATACTTAGATCCCTTTTTTCAAAACTCTTCACACAGTGAACACAACAGCAGTCTATGTGGGCTAAACTGTGGATCATTTTTCATTGCTTTGGCACAAAATGCATTCAATGGACTACATCTTACAAATTTCATGAATTATTTTCTCACTCAGACACAACCACCACCAAAAACTCTATGTTCCTACAGGCCAATTTGCACATGTTTACATACTCTTTTCAAAACTGTTTAAACTGAAGCTCAAAACATAACATAACACAAAATTGAATAAGACATTTCTACAGCAATACCGAATTGAAAATTATTCCAAATCTAAAAAATTAAACACTATCCAAACAATTAGGACAACCCACAGCTGATTCCCATTGTAGCTGAACACCTACCCAGGTGTTAGTCTTTCAATTTCATTACTGTCACGACTTCTGCCGAAGTCGATGCCTCTCCTTGTTCGGGTGTGCTCCGCGGTCGACGTCACCGGTCTTCTAGCCATCATTGATCCATTTTCATTTTCCATTGGTTTTGTCTGGTCTCCCTACACACCTGTTTTCCAATCCCATTCCATTTACATGTTGTGTATTTAACCCTCTGTTCCCCTCATGTCCTAGTCAGAGATTGTTTGTTGTTAAGCTCGTGATTAAGGATTGGTGCGTGACAGGTTCTTGTACCCACGTTTATTTTATTATGTACTTTGGTTTGGAGTTCTTGTTTCACGTTATTAAACTACTCCATTTATACCAAGTTTGATTCTCCTGCGCCTGACTTCCCTGCCACCTACACACACGACATAACATTACCATCTATACAAAGGGGACAGTTTAGGAATAATGCTGTAATCTAAACATGGACCCAGACAGAGATAGAGAAGTGGCTGACAGAGGAAGAAGAGTGGCTGGGAGAGGGAGAGGAGTGCGTACGTGTGGTGGGAAGACGACTGAGAGGAATATCAAGAGCTGTAGTCTCAGATGAGATTAGGGCTGCTATAATTGATCATGTAATAAATCATGGTCTATCAATGAGAGAGGCTGGTCTGAGAGTGCAGCCAAATCTGCAACGCTCAACATCTATTGCAGAGCCAAGACAAATCTGCAACGCTCAACATCTATTGTGAGAAATGTCCGGCAAAACAACAGGTAAGATGTGCATTCTGCAAGGGCATCTGACTGAACTGCACATTACAGAAGTAAATTGAGCAAAGCCTCCAAAACCCACTTGTGTGTAATTGTTTTTGTATTTCTGCTTATGACCCAACGGTTACCTCCCACAGGCAGGAGAGGTAGGATTTTCACTGCAGGAAACTGCAATCGTTGATATGGTCATCAGAAACAATGGCATAAAACTCAGAGATTCGGGACAGAGTGTTAGGCAGACATTACATTTGGAAATATTCACAATGTAAGCATAACAACTATTTCTAGAGTTCTGAAACAACATCAAGTCAGAATGAAGCAGTTGTACACTGTCCCCTTTGAGAGGAACTCTGAACGAGTCAAGCAACTCAGGAACCAATATATCCAGGTAAGATGACTATAAAATACAGAACTGTTTTTGAACAAAACCAAACAGGGCAGAGGCACACAATACATGTTTTAGGTATAATGTCACTACCGTAATAGCCTAACTCTTATGTTGTCGCATGGATTTATTTTAGAGAGTCATGGAGATTCTCTTTGTGGATGAGGCTGGTTTCACCTTGGCCAAAACACGGCGGTGAGGAAGGAATGTGATTGGGAAAAGAGCCACAGTGGATGTCCCGGGCCAGAGGGGTGCCAACATCACAATGTCTGCAGCAATATCCTCTGATGGATTTCTGTTACACAAACCACTAATTGGGCCATACACACCGAGCGTCTCATTTCATTCCTGGATGACCTCTATGGAAGAGTTGGCCAGGTGAGGAAAGGGTTGCAGTGAGGTGGAATCCGCCAACGTTTGTAATTGTATGGGACAATGTGGCATTTCACCACTCCCGTGCAGTCACAGAGCGGTATGCAGCCCATCCCAGGATGTGTCACTTTTCCTCATGGAGTTGGAAGGTTTATGACCACCATCCACATGATCAAATGTCCCTCCTGGACGCAATGAACGCTGGATACCTGGACATATCTGCAGAAGATTGCCGGGATGGACCAGGCATGCCAAAAGATTATTTCCTAGGTGTATTGCCCAAGATGACATAAGATGTAATGTGGATGAGAACCTGTGGCCAAATGCAAAAGACAGGGTTGACTAGCATTGCTACTGTATCTGTATCGGTAGATGATGTATATACAAATTCTTGTATTTTGGAATCACTCAATGCCAGAAAACAAATTGAAGCATATTGTATCATGTCTGATTCATTCCTGTAACATATACTGCAATGAATTCTAAACAGTAGAGGTTTCATTCCTGTAACATATACTGCAGTGAATTCTAAACAGTAGAGAGGTGTTTCTTGTTTTGTTTTGTAAAGACATTTGACAAAAGAAGACATTGTGTAATGCTGCCTGTCGTTAGTGTTTTTTAGGTGATTGTTTTATGAGTGATAAAGTGTGCTTGTTGGGTGACAAGCTTTGATAGTGTTATGGAAGAATGAGTTGATTTGAGACATGTATGAAGTGTTTTGGTAGTTTTAGTGCATTTTGGATGTGAAATTAACTGCTGTGCCAAGCTGAAAGTTGGTTAGGAGTTGTGTGAAGAGTTTTGAAAAAGTGACCTAAGTATTGAGAAATGGGTCCCAGCGATTGTAAAAAACTGTAATTTGATCCCTCTTTTGTCACCGAGAACAGGAAGTGCAAGCTCGTATTTGAGGTTTAAAAAGTCTTCTAAAGTTTGTAATTCACACTTTAAAATGTCAGACTTGATTTGCCCTAACAAAAAATATCAACCCCACATTGCATGTGATACATTCGTTAAGCAACAGCATTCAATACTCAACTGAGCTGGAACCCCACATTACTGAACATACCCAAAATAACATCAGTCACATTCATCATTTAAACAAATAATAGTTTCTCCTTCTTTATCACAAAAAAGGAATTTGAATTTAGACAAGTTATTACAAGGGTATATTTTGTGAAAGATTTTATAGTGAATTTCCTTTACTTTATTTGATACAAA